>NW_006800419.1:230549-232901 GCF_000485575.1 Poecilia formosa
CACACACACACACACACACACACACACACACACACTCCTCTCTGCTGAGGAAAGATGCTGAGGCTCAGACCGGGTTCTGCCAGAACTGGACCTATCAGAACTTAATTCTGTTGGTTCTGAGGAACATCTGGATCATCTCAGGCTGCATCCAGATGTTCCAGCTGAGTCTGAGGTCATTCAGGGGTCAAACATGTTTTATTGATCCTGGGCTCTCCAGGTTTTCTTCTTCTGTGTTTTGTGTTGGTGGATCGACGTTCTTTACATCACGGCGTCTTTGTTGGTTCTCTGGGTTTTAAAGGTTTCTACGTCCTTTAGAAGTGTAGAGCATAAATACCACAAGACAAAAGGTCAAAGGTCACAGCTTTTTATTGAGCCTTTAGGTGAGAATAGTTCCAGTGAAACCAGGAAGGTCAGATCTGAGCCGAAGGTCCGGACGGTTCAGATGGTCCGGAGTGTCCGGAGTGGTCGCTGTGTCTGAAGTGTCCGTAGTGTCCCGGGGAGTGCCCGGAGTGTCCAAAGGGTGCGGGTCGCTCCGGGATGTAGAACATGGGCAGCAGGTTCTGGTTGTCCACCAGGAAGGCCAGCGCTCGGTTCCTCAGAGCGGCCCGGGTCTCTGGGTCCATCCTGATCGGCCGATGGAGGCTGAGGGACTCCAGGTCTCCGCCGCGCTGCAGAGGAGGAAACACTGGTTTCTACAGGAAGTTACTTTTCCTTCTCTACCAAACCGAGGAGGAGGAGGAAGATGAAGGCCTCCATCATCATCCTCAGCAAGGAGCTGACCACCTTGAGTCGGTGGGTCAGCAGCTGCAGCGCCCTCTGGTGGAGGTCCGGGAAGCGGTCGTGGAAAATGGGCAGACAGCCCCTCTGTGTGAAGAAACTAGAAAAACACCAGAACAGGAGGAGACGGGTCAGAACCGGGCTCGCTTTGACCAGAACCAGAACAGAGTTGGTTCCAGTCCCACCTGTAGAGGTCGGGCACCAGGCCCAGGCGGTACCGGTCCAGCAGCTGGCCCAGCAGCTCCTGGTGCCGGCCGAACAGGCTCAGGTAGTTCCCCACTGGGAGGGGCTTCAGGCACAGACAGGTGAGGCTCTCCACCAGCTGCAGGGCGCTCAGCTGGAGCCGGAAGTAGTCCCCGCTCTGCGCTGCTCCCGTCACCATCACTTCATCCTGCGGCGCCACACGGAGGAAAACATGCCTGGTTCTGGTTCGTTTCCATGGCAACGGAACCAGCAGGAAACCCCTGACCCAACAGAGTCAGGAGAAATCAGCTAAAGATGGCCGAACCTGTACAACCACTTCCTGTACTGTGGTTCTACTGGACCAAACCACTGACCTGTTTTGGGTTCTGGAAGTAACTAGTTACATTTACTTTAGGTGTTTAACTTGGCTAACATAATCAGAAACCATTAATATTAGCAGGAAGTATGTAGATATGTGTACAGCAGTTAGCACTGCTAGTTCGAAAGTTACCACAATCCAGGCGCGGAGCTATAGGGGGGGCTAGGGGGCCTGCTGCCCCCCAAACCGGGCCGGATGGGGAACGGGCCTGGAGGTGCCATGGAGGGAGGAATGGATTCAAGTCATTGAAATATCGCCTGTTGAGAAGGCTGTATTTAATGTTAAATCCCCCCCCCCCCCCGTAAGGGGCCCGGTGATTCCTTAGGGGCCCGGTGATTGGTTAGGGGCCCGGTAATAGGCCCCGCCCCCCGGCCCGACGCTGACTTGTTCCGCTACTGCCACAATCATATAGCTGTTTAGCTAAAGATAACATGCTAAATGCTGATGCCGACTAAACGAAGCAGAACAGGATGAGAACCAACAAGAAGGCTCTGCTCAGACGTTCTGAAGTAACATTTATAGTAAATACTTTTGGACATCAACTTTCTAATTTCACTTGAGTTGATGTCAGGGTAAATTTGCTGCTACAGGATCGGATTATGAATCACAGACTCATCACAGAGCGCTTCTAAAGCCCTGAGCTGGTGCTGGTCAGGTAGATCTCCTCTGTGGCAGCTAATGAATGAAGAAGCAGCCGGTTCAGGAAAAGTGAACTAACCGGGTCTGACAGGAACTCACCAACTGGAAACGACGGCTGGTCTGGAGGCTGGGACTGGGTTTGGTCACATGCAGGAAGTGAAATCCACCAGGAAGAGTTGCTCCTGCAAAGAGACGGAGACGCTGGACGTTAGTCCCCGGGACGGACAGGAGGCCGAACCGCAGGCCGGTTCCAGGGCAACGTGGAGACGTTCAGCCTCTGTTTGGTTTCTGTGGCTGAATGACAGCAGCAGCAGCAGCAGCAGCAGCAGCAGCAACAACAGCAGCAGCTGCAGCAGCAGCAGCAGCAGCAGCAA
>NW_006800419.1:233475-266164 GCF_000485575.1 Poecilia formosa
CGTGTTGCTGCGTGGCAGACGGCCGGCGCCGAGTGGCTGTTGTTGGCGGCCTTAGTGGCGCTCTGAGCCGCCAGCGCGGGCGGCTGAGAGGCTGAGAGCTCGTTGTTCCCGCCCGACGCAGAGACCCTGGACACGTTCTGAAAGGACGTGGGAAACGGACCTCGGATCCTGGGCCGACTGTAGAGCGGGATGAGCATCTCGGGCTCGGAGGGCGGGTCGACCGGCGCCTCCCGGTTCGGGTCCAGCTGCTCCAGCAGCACCGCCGCCACGTCGCGGCCCACGTCTCGGGAGCTGAAGTTGGCGTGCGACCATTCGTCTGCGTAGTAGCTGCAGGAGAACCTGGTGAGCGGGCCGGCGCCGTAGATGGAGGCGTCGCTTGTCAGGAAGCGGCTGTTAATCACAAGGCGGCCATCGAAGGGCAGGAAGCAGCCACTGATGCTGTGGAAGCAGTCATAGTCCACTCCCTCACTGGACAGGTTGAGGAACACCTGCAGCAGGACGAGAAGAGCATCTTGAAGAAGAAAATATCTCTAATCCTTTCATTCAGATAATTCTGGATTCTAGTTCATGAAAACACAAAATTCACCTAAAGTTTAAGTCTTACACCAGAAAGATGTAAGATTTAACAGCAGCTAAAGCTGCTAACACCCTGAGCTAACAGCTGCTTTCACCCTGAGCTAAAGCTGCTAACACCCTGAGCTAAAGCTGCTAACACCCTGAGCTAACAGCTGGTAACACCCTGAGCTAACAGCTGCTAACACTCTGAAACTTGAACAGAACCTTCAGAGGGTCCGGCTCAGTGTTTAAGCTAGTTCTGAAAAGCAAGAACCGGTCCAGAACCGGTCCAGTCCTGCTCCAGTAGCGGTCCAGAAGCGGCCCGCGGACCAGAGGAGAAACTCACTCCACACTGCAGCCTGAGCGGCTCAGAGTCGCTGGTGAAGGAGACGCAGGCGATGGGATCGGGATGCTCGCCGTTGTTTATCTGAGCCAGGACGCAATTCTGATGGACCTGGACCTCGGCGCCCGTCATGGCCGCCGCCACGGCTCTGTCCACGGCCCTGTCCGAGAAAGGGGCGGGGCGGATCGCAGGAGGGGGCAGGACCAGGTGGATCCGGGATCCCTGGACACCGAGGGAGAGCAGGGTCTGAACGGTGACGTAGGCGTCCAGGGTGTTTCCGTAGACAACGGCGTTATCTGAGGTCAGAGGTCAAACATCGGGGACAGACAAATCATTTCTTCCTCAGATCAGTAATTATCAGTTATCGCTAATCAATACATCTGAAGGAAGGAAGCAGCACGGAGGACAGGATGTTTCGCCGTTTAGCTGTGCTGCTAACGATCCGGCTGTTAGCTACAGCATCGATGTCATGCACTTTAAAAACGGATTTAATGGTTTAATGCATCTTTGGATTTATTTTTAAGGCCTAAAAAATCTGCAGAATGAACCATTTTTAAATCCAATTAATCATCAGGATAATCAATAACTAACCATTAACTTCAGACGGTCTAGTTAAATCCCAGACGCCACGGTGCTGAACCAGAGCACAGCGTCACCATGGCAACCACAGAGCGTTTTATTGAAACATTTAGAAACATTTGAGCAGGAAGTTTTTCTTTTGGGAACAGAGGCGTTGAAGCTGCTGATGTCATGACTCCGATCAGCCAATCAGAGAGCATCATTCCTGCAGACCGATGAGTCTGGAAGCGGCGCCGCGTTCACACAGCTCAGCGCTTCCCGCTGCTCATGCTGGGAACCAGCAACTCACCCTGCAGGTCCACAAAGTTCTCCTGCAACCAGCGGCGGGCGGCAACGCCGTCATGGAGGTCGCTGATGGTCAGCAGGTTGGCGGGGACGGGCCCCATGTATCTGCGGCAGAACCAATCAGGATCCAGCTGGCTGTTGGTGACCGGCTGGGAAACATCAACTCCGGTGGGGCAGGGAAGCTGCAACGGCAACCGGCTGGTCAGGCAACGAGAAACATGGCAACAAAAACCTCCTGAACCGAATAAAGCTGCTGCTTCAGGACAGACTGGGAGCCTTGAAGCATGTCCAGCATGACCAGGGGGAGAGCTGGAGGACAATAATATTAATATTATTAATATTCATCATCTGGTTCTCCACTAAATACGCTCACAATAAAGTCATTTCTGCCTGAGGGCTTCCAATGGTGGCCTACAGGTGGCGCTATGCTGAAAAAACAGGAAAACTCCAAAACAAATAAAACTGAAAAATTACGGAGCCCTCTAAGGGACATGGGGAAAATGTTTATTTTGCGTTTCCTCGCAGTATGTTTACTACAATATTTGCTGTTGATTGAAAGTCAATTTATTCACTGCATGTTTGTTTGTGTAGGTTGGCATGGAAACGACCCTTTAACCATTCAGAACTGTCAGATGATTTATGATCCCGCGATAATAACGCAGGAATAGTCCAAATAGTTTGGATGTATTTTTTATTCCTTTCCTACTTGTGGAAAGCTTCTGTTTATATCAGAGGTTTGTGGTGCATTTCTATCCTGAAGAAAAAGATATAAAACTTCAGATATTCCACAACGAGATATTAAGAAACATGGAAAAGCCTTATGAAAACCTCATATAATAGCAGAAAGTGTGATGGCCACCGTAAGAGAGGCTTACAGTGTTCAGTCACAGCCCATGAACTGATCAGGACATCACTGCGAGGGAACGTAAAATATAAACATTTCCCCATGTCCCCTACAGGGCTCCGTAAAAAATGATACAGCTGCAAAAAAATTAAAGCAAAAAATGCAGCAAGCAGCAAAACCAACAGAAACTTTGGAACTGGCTCCACTGGACGTCAGTCCTCCAGACCACCAGGGGGAGCCACCTGTTACATCATCTGGGACCAGACTCAGGAAAGACAGGATGTGAGGAAGGAAGAAAAGGTTTCACTATGCTTCATGTCTTTTTCCGGCTCCAGTCTGCCCCTAGCGGTCTAGCAGAGCCACTTTGCAGCTTTTAATACTCGCTGTTGTTTCTCTATTTATGATATTTTTGCTCTTTTGTGTCTATTTCTGCTTGCAGTGTTTTCTGTTGTGTTTGTGCGTTTTCCCAGCGTGTCAGTTTCTAAGCAGCCAATATGCTCAGAGCTGCAAACTGTAACCAACTGACTTCTTCTGTGGTTTAAAGTACCACAGAAGAAGTCGGCGGTTTTGCCTCCTTTAGGTCAGGGTTGATTTTGAGTTCCCATGTTTCCCAGCAGCCCCAGCAGAATGCTGGTTCCTGTGGTTCCTGTGGACCGGCGCCCGGCTCACCCGGTACTGCAGGCCCGTACAGAGGACCAGGAAGTCATAGGCCACCTTCTGCCCATCTGACACCAGGACGTATTTGGATTTCCTGTCGATCCTCACAATCTTCCCCTCCACCACGCGGGTGCAGGACAGCAGGAAGGTCTGGGCCAGGTCTCTGCTGCTGAAGACGTGGCTGCAGGACACGGCAGGAAGTCACTGTGACGTCACTTCCTGCCTCAGAAGGCTGCAGGAATAAAACTGAACTGGAACATCTCTGCATGCAGCACCTGGTGGACAGGAAGCCGACGTCCTCATGGTCGTAGTTTCCAGGGAAACCGTGAGTGGAGATGAGGGTGAGATTGTTGAACCGCAGATGAGAGCTGGAAGAGGACAAGCAGAACAGAACCGGGTGGAAACGGGTCCAAATGAAGCAATGAGACATTCAGAGTCCTCACTCTGAGACCAGAAGCAAAAACAATACAGCAGAAATTCTGACTAATTAATATTTATTAGTGCTGAGACTCCATGTTTAGCATCGACATGCTAACTTTGTTAGCACAAGTCTCTTTCAGCGTCCGATCAGATCAGTTAAGAGCAGAAATGATCCGATAGAAGCAGCTTCCTCACTGCTGGTAGCGGATGTAGCAGCGCATCAGATTTACAGTCGTACCAGAAACACATCAACACAAAGGTTCCGGTGGGAACAAATCTCCGATTAAATATGTTAAAATGTGAATAAGAAAATCTTTGATGGAAAAATGTCTGAATGATTAGCTAACATTTACTGCAGTCCAGACGTTGTTCTGGCTCCAGTGGTTCCTGTCCAACATGAGACGATGCTGAGGATCACCATCAGCTCGGCTGCCTGGTTCTGGTCTGGACTTCCAGAACCAGGATCTGTCCTCTGCAGGTTACACCAAGTCTGATGTCAACCTGTCCTGTAAACCAGGAAGTCGTCTGCCGCCTCCATTAGGGTTGTCATGGAAACGATCCATGACAACCCTGACGGAGGCGGCGCTAGAAGCGGCTCTGGACGGCCCGATGGCTGCCGGTCCGATCGGCGCCACCAGGCTCTGCAGGAGGAGCCGCAGCAGAACCGATTCTGTTTGGTTCCGTCTGCGGGTTCATTCTGAAACAGAACCAGATGGGTTCTGTTATCAGGCGGCCCGCAGCCTGACTGCAGCAGGCCGAGCGGCTCCTTATCTGAGCGACCCGACCCGGTGATGAGGTTTGGGTGGAGCTGATAAGGCCCGGCGGGCCGGCCTGACCCGCATCGGCAGAACTCTAACTGCCTCTTCAGCCTCATTAGAGGCGGCAAACAGCTGCTCCTCATCCTCACCCTGATACCGGACGGCGGTATCATGGTTGCCTAGCAACTATCTGCAGCCGCAGCAACTTGCTGCCCCTGCTGCGGCGCCGCTTCACCTGCTGCAGCATCAACCTGCTCCTAAATCTGTGCTAAAGCTTTAAACGGACCTAAAACATTCGACCCGACCTGACCCGGTCACCAGAAGGAACCGGGTTCTGGTTCTGGTAAGAACAGTCGGGCATTTTCAGGCGTTTTCACCTCAGGAACCTGAAACTCACCTGAAGCTGAGCTCCTCCAGCAGGGACAGGCCGGTGTCTGAAGCCCCCACCACCACGATGCTGGCGTTCACCCTGACCTTCGGCTCCAAGGTCAACTTCCTACTGATCAGGCTGAGCGCGAACGGCGCCTGGAGGGGACAGAGAGGACAGCGTCTGGACCTGGTTCTGGTCCGGCTGGTGGACTGAAGCCTCTGCAGGCTGGGAGATAAAAACTGATTTCTGCTCAACATGAGAGCCGATTGATAACGCTCCATTAGCCATTCTGATCAGAAACACGTTTCTGCTGGTTGGACACAGATTTAGTGTCCTTGTCTGTGGTTGGACTTAGAGGGAGCCGCCGTTCACCCATCACACCTGACAGAATGACGTTAGCAACGCAGAGTCCCCAGGCTGGGTTACAGCAACATGCTAGTTAGCCAATGATCATGCTAACACGCTAACTTCAACCATGCTGACCCCATCATGTATCGGTAGAACCGATCAGAACTTGGTCCAAACATCACCACCTTTAGGTCTCTGTTAAATGAACCAATGATTCTTTTATTTTGAAAGTTTTCCACTGTAGTTTCCTTTCTGGTAGCAGTTTGTAGATTAATAAGCATGTTTTTGATTTGCTGTTATTACTGAGATGAAGACAGATTTTAGAGCAGAGGCAGCAATGGCACTTCCTGATTGGCTGCTGCAGGGCGGCCAATGAAATGCCTGCATGTTTCCATGTGATCTGCAGGAATGAAGGTGAGGAGATGATCGGATGAAAACTGATGTCTCATCTGCATGTGAGGTGGAGCAGCTGCTGCTATTCAGAGGAGAGGGTGGTGTAAATCATCCTGAGGAAGAGGAGGCTGAGACAAAGCTCAGGATGAAGCTCTTATCAGCAGCTCTGCGTCACAGAGACGACCGCTTGGCGTTCTGGGCCTGAGTGACGTGAGCAGGGCCTGCATGGTGACGCCTGAATGTGTGGTAAATATTTAAAGGACGATAAAATAAATCAAAGCTGCAGAGACATCAGCTGGTGAGGAAGATTAGAGGAGACAAAGAGACACGTTTAAATATCAGGAAAAAGGTTTAATCTAGACCATTACAGACCACACAGTTCAGTCTACAGGCAGGAAATGACTCCAGTTCATTGAGCAGGACCTGCTCTGGAACGGCAGGGGACTAAGAAGCTAGCAGCGCTAACCCTGAAACGCTAAAAATAAATGTTAGATGTGCTAACCCTAAGGAACTAAAAATAGTCACTAATTCTGCTAATGCTAATCGCTATTCCATCCATCCATTTTCTGTACAACCTTGTCCCTAGAGGGCTATTCCAACATGCTAATTAGATGAAGATGACACTAAATTCAATCATGAACATGAACAATTCAATGCTGTGAATTTCTGTGTATTTGTTTAGTTCCTACCTGTCGTTTGCTCATTATTCTGTTGTATTATCCTGTAAAATTAATTAAGTTTTATACACTTAACATTTGATGAATGAAATTTCTTGGGAATAGAAAAAGTGAGAATATGAGGAGAGGAAGCATAACTGTTGCATAAACAGTCTTCAACCCCTTCAAAATAAGAGCATGATAATAAATATCTACCTGAAAAATTCTTAATAGCAGATAACCAAAGCCTGAACATTGATCTATATCAAACTGGAATTTTACAAAGCAACATTTAGGATTTATCAGAAAAAATAAATGCTAAGCTAAGTGTGCTAATTGAAACAAGCTACCAGAAGTTGTGCTGAGAAGTCACATGACTGTGTTGCACCAATGTGGAGCCTTTTAGATAAATCTCAGATCCTGAGGATGAAGGTGAAGCTGCAGAAGCTGCTGCAGGTTCTGATGAAGGAACCAGAACCAGAACTCCCGCTCAGCATCACCTGTCACCAGGCAGATTAAGAGCTTTTCATTTCCTGGTTTTTAACCCTAAGCAGTGTGTGGCGCCCCTGGTGGCTGCTGCCCGGCCCACCTGTTCCTCTGTGATCCTGCAGGACGGGGCGTTGATGCCGAGCTCCTGCAGTGGGTACTCCACCTGCTGGCGGGGCCGGACCGGCACCGAGCAGTTCAGGATGAACTCCAGAGGGTGGAAGCAGGAGGTCTGAGGGGAGGGGCAAAGGTCAACCATGTTCAGAGAGGAGGTCAGGCTGGCCCGGTTCTGGTCCGCTCACCTGCTCTCCCAGCAGCGGTGAGTAGGCCCGGTGGTACAGGCAGGACCGTTGGGCCAGCCGCAGCACCTCCTTCAGCCAGTGCCGGGTCACATGGTAGCAGCAGGGCTTCAGCAGGAAGTGCAGCATGTGAGCGTGCTCCTGGTAGCCATGGCGACCAAAGCTGATGAAGCTGTCGATGTCGTAGCGAGCTCGGAGGTACTCCACGTCCTGGAAGACACGGCGTGCGGTGAGAAGGGGGCGACGGCGCGTCCCGCATGCGGCAGAGGGAGCGGGGCTACCTGTTCGTCCCTGATGATCGTCACGCCGACCAGCTGCCGCTCCACCACAACCACGAAGGCCTGCAGAGGAACACCATCCTGACAGGAAGCACACACCTGATCAGGCGCAGTAACACTGTTCCCACCCAATCAGAGCAGGAGGCACTGCAGCTCCGTTTCACCACGCTAAACTGAGACAAAGGGTTCTATCTTTGTTTTAACAAATAAAATATTTAAATTGTTTAACTCTGCAATATTTGGCCTTGCGAGGATTTGCTGATTTTGCATGGATGTCCACAATAGTTCACAAGAAACTGGAGGGACTGAATAATATAATTTGGTAGTAAACAGACAAAAACTGCATTGATTTGATTGACAACATAATGGTTAAGGAGTTAATGCTTAGTCAAGAATCGAGAGGGCCGCATAAAAAGCTGTGGTGGGCCAGATTTGGCCCATGGGCCTTGAGTTTGACACACGTGGATTAGAGTATAAAACCATCTCACTCATACACGCCCCCCGGTGGTCAGGAGGTGCACTGCTGAGCATTGATCCATACTCAGAAAGTGACTTCTTCAGAAAAAAGTCGCTAGATTTGTTGTTTCTATGAGTTTATCCAGACTCACCGGGTCGCTGTGGGTCCGGTAGAAAGAGTCCAGATCCTCCAGAACCGAACAGGTGAGATTCAAACTGTTCAGCAGATCAGAAACAGCTTCTCTGTCTTCAGGCACTGCATGCCTCACATCCACAGTCCTTCAACAGAGACAAAATGGTTTCCACTGGAACACTGCTTATGGACTGCCAGAATCTGCTTCTAACCACCAGAATCTACATCTGGTGGGTAGATTCTGGTTTACCCACCAGATTCTGTACACCAGAATCTGCATCCAACTGCCAGAATGCAATCCCTCAGAATCTGCTTCCAGACCGTTAAAATCTGCTTCTGGACCATCAGAATCTGCTTCCGGACCGTTAAAATCTGCTTCCGGACCATCAGAATCTGCTTCTGGACCATCAGAATCTGCTTCCGGACCCGGCGCCTACCTGAACCTGGACCTATGGGTGATGTAGAGGCTGGTGAGTTGCAGGCTGCTAGGACGGGACCGCACCAGAACAAAGTTCTGTAACCACGGCGACTCTGGACTTGCAGACGGAACGAAGATCAGGCAATATTCCAGGTCCTGCAGGAAGCAGAGAGTCAGCATGGAATAATGATCCAGGTTGTGTGTTGGTCAGCAGGAATCTGCTGTGGAAAAGGGAAACTAAAACATTTAAAACACCCAGAGTGAAACCTCCAGGTAATTGAACCCTGAGAACATGGTTCTGTTGGTTCTAATTGGTCTCCAGTTCTGTGGTCATACTATCTTGAATTTGATGAGTAAACTGCAAATACACAAAATAATACTAAGTATTTCTGTCTAGTAATTCCTAATACTGATGAAAAAGTTGTAGTTCCCCTAGTAGATAATTTCACTTATTAACATGGGAAAGTGTCTGTTATAAGTTAAAAAATCTGGTTCTTTAAATCAATATTTGGTGATTACAGGCTTAAAACAAGATTGTGTCCTTTTCTGAAAAGGGTCCCAGGTTTAATACTTACCAGGAAGTGCAGGAACATGTATGGCAGACCGTCTGTTGATCTGTGGACAGAAGAAGAAGTTAAGTGAGGTTGGAGCCAAGCTGAGCAGAGGAACAACTGGAGGAGCAATCTGCTGCTTCTGGCGCTCCGCGGCTCTCCGCTGGGCTCTGCGGCGCCGGGTCTCTGTGGGAGGTGGCGGGGCCGGCGGCGGGCCCCCTGTGGGGAACAGCTGGGAGGTGAGCCGCGCCGCGGGAGCCAGGTAACACTACCACACTACCAGCAGATGACTGGTGCTGGACGGCTGCCACCGCTGCTGCCAAGCTTCAGCTGCAACACGGAGTGGCTCAGGATGGACAGCAGGAACGATGTCCACTGGGACTGGACAGGACCAGAACCAGAACCAGTTCTGGTTCTGGTTCCACAACACACTCCATTTTTATTATGATGTCACAGAGGAAGTCAGGATGGGGAGATGACAGGAAGCTACCCGGGAAGGGTCAAAGGTCATCCCAAGACCACCTGAAGTCCACCAGACAGAAAACAGGTCAAAGGTCACGACTGAACCAAGCAGCTCAGCACGGTGGTGAAGGAGAGTCAAAGTCCAAATCATGCAGCAGCTCTTCAGAGAGCTGAAGCAATGTTGGACGAAAGTGTTGGACCAGAACTCCTACAGGAGGTTCTGATGGGTCAGGAGGTTCTGATCCGCTGCTCCAGAAGCCAACAGAACCGGGAAAGACAGGAAAGTTAAAGTAGATCCTGACTGTGAACAGACTGGTCAGAACTTCTCCATGAACCAGTCGGAACCAGTCCGACCCAGTGTTCCCAGTTCCTTCCATGGTGTCAGGTAAAGGTCCCAGCCTGAGCAGATGTTTTTCCAGCTGCAGGAAACAGGAAGTGGGCGTGGTTCTGGTTCTCATGGACGGCGTTTACCGGGTCTGGTGGTCCTCGTCTGCTATGAAGTGCTGAATGCAGAAGGAGTTGGACTTCCTGGGAGTCTGGTGGCTCGGTTCTCCTTCCTCCTCCACCTCTTCCTCCTACCATCACAGGGACAGACATGGTTCTGGTTCTGGTCCAGCTGAATGCGGCTGTGTAAAGTGAGTGGGGATTAAAGTACCTTCTCTGGTACTTTGTGTTTGTAGAATCCATCAAACTCCCTGAGGTTAAAATGCTCCAGAAGTTTCTGGTCGTTAGGAGACGAGGTGGCAGCGACGAAGCCAACGACACGTCCTTCATCCTGTGGAAGGAAAACCTCAGGAACCTTCACTTCACTCCGTAGTAAACATCTGAACTGTGGTCAGTTAGGCTGAATCAGCAACACAGGAAAACAGGAAGCAACAACCTGGTCCAAAGAATTTCTTTCCGAGAAGCAAACTGCAAAGGTCGGTGTGTAGGGACAGATTTGACACAGTTGAGGGTGCTATACTATGCATGCTACAACTAATACAATAACAAAGTGGTTGAAGTTAGCACTTTAGCATTGACTTCCACTAAATAACAGGCTTGTGCAGTGCTTTAGATTTAGCTTTAGCTTCCACTAAAGCCATGTTGGTGTAGTGCTTTATCTTTAGCGTTAGCATTAGCTTAGGGGTAGGTTAGTGCCATGTTTATCTCTAGCTTCCACTAAATACCACTAAACGCCATGTTGGTGTAATGCTTTAGCATTAGTGGAACTGCTGGTTATAATAGCTGCCCTTGTTATATAAACATTGATAAATCCTCGCAGGTATTTCTGGAGGTATTCCACACAGGAATCCCCAGACGGTGGTGAAATCCTGGAGGGTCGGACGGGCTGAGGTGAAGCAGATCGTGTGTTGTTGGTCTCAGCAGAGCTAACAGTTTTTATTCATTGCAGTTTCACTTGAACAGAATGAATGGTTGTGTTTGTTTCTGGTTTCAGTTAAACTGTGTTTGTTCTCCTTCCAGTGATGTTCCTCAGTATCCAGAAATGTTACTCAGGAAAGAGCAGCCATAGTTTATAATGATATTCAGCGTTTCAGGGGCACTAGGGCAGTCCTTTAGCGGCCCACTGTTTTTGTGTTAAAAGTTACAACAATTCTAATATGCACGAGCAGGCATCATAATTTGGGAACTTATGCCTCGTTCAGTGCGTCGACTACGACCCTAGCTTAATCTGTCTTTACTGGTAGTGGTGTATAAAAAGCCCAATTTTAAAATAAGCAAACTATGCTTAGCCTGGTGGGAGGGACAAGTAAAGACTGATGGCCCGCCAGGCTTATAATCCTCTGGGGGAAACCCTGATATTACTTCAGCAAAAATAAAAAGTACTGTGCTGTAAAAGTAAATTTTTCCATGAAGTTACTCAAGTAACTGAACTAGTTACTTTAGCTACTTCCTTCCTCTGCAGCTCAGTTAGTATCACAAACAATGAAATATTGTTGCTTTGTTTTAGTCTCATCCTCCATGCTCCTCATGTTTGGAGGTTTGGCCGAGCCTCAGCTCATCTGTACCATATGTTACCATGGCAACCAGATGCAGTGGGGGGTGGTCCAGAACCGGTCCAGAACTGGTCGTGAAGGAACCAACCCAACAGCAGAGGCTGACCAGGACAAGGACAGACCTGGAGGACGGCAGCATGGCTCCTCTGGTGCTGGTACTCGATGACGTCTATCAGAGCGTAGGGCTGCAGAGGGATGGAGCACTCTGTCGTCTGCTTGTTCACGATCATCATGATGTCATCGTAATCTGCAACCCTGGAAGACAAAACGAGCCGAGCTCAGAGCAGCAGAAACAAGGTTCTGGTTCTGGAGAACTCATCGGACTGACTTCCTGTCAGACTGATGAGTTCACCGGAGAAGACCAACAGGTGAAGTCTCCTCAGACTCCATGAGCCTGAGAATCATTAGAGGTCAGCTGCTGCTGAAGCAACTACAAGCTGAAAATCAGAGAGCTAACTAAATGTTAGCAAGCTAAACAGCCTGGTTGACAAACAAAACATTTAGCTTTGAGCAAACAAAACATTTAGCTTGGAGCTATATATTTAGCTTGCCACCAACATTTATTTGCCAAGCTAAATAACCTAAATATATAGTTTATAAATATAAACTGTATAGTTAGGCTATTTAGCTTACCAAGTAAATATTTAACTAAAAGCTAAATAACCGTCAATCCAAATTAATATTTAGTTTGAGCTAAATATTTAAATTCAGACTAAATATTTAATTAACAAGCTAGATATGTAAACTAAATAGTTTGAAACTAAATAACCAAGATAAATGATACCTGTGATAGTTGTTGTTCTCACATATTTTATAGCCCACAACCTCTGACTAAAGCCGGTTAGCGCGTTGCTAACATGTAAACAATGCCGGTTCCGGTTTGCGGCGGAAGTCGAGCCCGTAATTCACACAAAGCCTCATGGGGGATAGGAATAAGCTGGATAGGTTATAAACTAAATAACTTGAAGATAAATATTTAACTTTGAATGTCCAAACTACATACTTAGCTTCCTAACTTAATATTTTGTTGAGACTGTGACATTTCTAAATCAATAAAATGGTGAAAATATGACTTAAAAAAAATAACCACTATTTTATTATTGTTAATTTTTGACTGTGAGACTTAACAAACTGCAGATCATAAAGATCAACCAGGACCCTTCTCATATTACTCAGATATCTGTTTAATTTTAACATCTCTAGAAGTAGAAAGGTCATCCCTCTGTCAGACAGCGCCCCCTGCTGGTCACCCAAACATTTTACTGACAGTTTCCAAACCAGCTTAGAGTTCTGCTATTAGTTCTGGAGCTCTGGTCCATCAGGAAGGATCTGATCCAGCATGTTGGAGAAAACATGCTGTTCACAGAGCGAATAGCAGGAAGGAAAGTTTGGTGGAAGGACAAAGGAGAAAACTACAGCAATACCCAGAACATTGATTACACCAGGACCGGATAGCATGCTAAACCTGTTAAATCCTCTCACTAGCGCCTCCTGCCACCTAGTGGCAGACAGAGAGACCTGCTTCGGGGCTGACATAGGGAGCTGCCGGTTCTGGTTCTGGTGCTGAAGGTCCAGATGGGGAGCTCACCGGGCTCGGCGGACGTGCAGCCGCTTGCAGTGATCCTCCCGTCTGCAGATCCGAGCCGAACACGGCGCCTCGCTGTCGGCTTCCCACTGCAGCAGCTGGAACGTCTCCTCCAGAACCGGTTCTGCTCACAGAACGGGTCGTCAGGGAGGGAGGGCACGAAAGCAGAACTCAAGCCGGGCTGGGTCAGCAGCCGGTCTCACCTAGAGGACACTGGTCCGGGCAGAGCAGCAGGACGTGCTCCAGGTCCGAAGTGATGCTGAAGGCGGTTCTGTAGGAAGACCAGGAAGGTTCTGGTGACCCAGGACTGCTCACAATCTGGTTCTGGTTCTGGTTCTGCCTACCTG
This sequence comes from Poecilia formosa, assembly GCF_000485575.1. NCBI lineage: Eukaryota > Metazoa > Chordata > Actinopteri > Cyprinodontiformes > Poeciliidae > Poecilia > Poecilia formosa. The sequence goes on from NW_006800419.1 coordinate 246,696, forward strand.
AGGATCTTCTCCAGGCTGGATCCAGCCACTCTGGGCTCAGACACGAACAAATGCAGGAACAGAGAGTTCAGCGGCTGCAGAGGAGAAACAGGCAGAACATTATGACCACCTGAACCGATCCTGACCCGGTTCTCACTCATAGTGGTGAGAGGCGCCCTGACTGCACAATATTACCCACAGTGCATCTGGCGGCGGGCCAGTGTGAGCGCAGGAAGGCCTCCCAGGCATCGTGGCTGACCACGGCGGCGGCGGCGGCGGGGGGGAGGTCGCTGAAGGAGGCGTGAGCCACAACGTCGCCCGACTGGCCGCCCACCGTCAGGGAAAGGTTGGCCTTCTCCCTGCAGGGACACAAATCCTTTAATAATAATGATGTTTGATCTTTGTAGCATCTGCAGCCGAAAATTATTTGAACATCAACATGTGAAACGCTCAGGCCTTTCTGCTGCGCTCAACATTAACATACAGCTGATCTGGATATTAATATTGATTAGCTGATTAATAACTGGATAACGTATTTCAGAAAAGATTCATATCCAGAATGTGAAGCTGCACCAGAGCAGTTCTGGTACAACAGATTTACAAAGTTTCATCTTTCATGCTAAATGCTTTTATTTTTTGCAGTTTTGGCTTAATTATGTTGTTAATATTGAAAGAATATGTTGTTCTTTCAGCAAATTACCTTTAGAGTCTGTGAACTCCAGTTAACGACTAAGCAGTCACTACATTAGTTGATGATTATTTAATTGATTAATTAATCACAACTAATCTGATTTATCATTTCAGTCCAACATTAAAGCATTAAAATGTAAACTTATACAAACTCCGCCCACGACCTTGATGGGTGAGTTGGACAGATGAAATTATTTCACGGTGACGCTGAACAAGAACCATGAAATACGGAGCCCTGCATGGGACATGGGAATGTTTTTTCTTTTGCGTTCCCTCTCAATAATATACTGATCAGTTCATGCAGCATCATTTACACTGAAAGCTTTTCTTACGGTGGCTGTTAGGTTCTGTTTTCTTTAGCTTTGGGTTGCTGAGTTATCTCCCCACTAGATGGAGTCCGAGAGGTGGCGGACTGTGGTTTCATTGATGACGTCATCCTCTCGCCGGAGGCTGATCATCTAATTGACGGCAGCATAAGATGGATCCTCCAGCCCCTCAGAGTTTTGGTCCGAGTTTTCCTCTTTCTTGAGATCTGCCTGTTGTTGTGCTGTGCTTCATTGTGGGTTTTTGTTCTCCTCAGGATCTTCCACATCTGGTTGCCTGACCACTGGCTTTTCCCACGACGTCATGGGATCTTGCCCCATAGATGCCTGAAAGCCAAACCTCACCTGTTACTGTAAGATTCTGCCAGCCATTCAGAAGTCTCCGACCGGCCGTTCCACCTGAACTCAGCCGCTTTCAAGGACAAGCCTCCCTGTCCGCCCTCCAACGCCACTCTCCGAACCACTGAGCTCCACGGAGAAGCAAATCTAAAGAACTCCAGGACCAACCAACCCCCTCCAAGCCGTTCGGACGCACAGAGCCAGTAAGTTTACCCAATTCTCATTCGCAACCTCCCGTTTCCCAGTCACCTGAACTCACCACGCTCCTCATCTTCTCAGTGCACCGAGAGCAGCCGAGCAGTTTTCTGGACCAGCTTTGCTTTAATTGTTGCTTGCTGTAAAACTTTTCATTTTTACATCCGTCTCTTATGGTCATTTATGTGGATGAAATCCGTTCAACCCATCATGACGGTGGCCGCCGTACTTTCTGCTTTAATGTAAAGTTTTTCGAGTTAATATCTCGTTGTGAAATATCTGACGTTTTATATCTTTTTCTTTAGTATAGAAAGGCACCACAGACCTATGATATAAACAGAAACTTTCCGTAAGAAGGAAAGAAATAAAAATTCATCCAAACTATTTGGAATATTTGAGTTATTATCGCGGGGTAATAAATCATCTGATTGTGTCTCTATGTTCGTCTGAATGGTTTAAAGTGCTGCTTTCAGTGCCGTTCCATCTGAGCCTTAACAGACATAAACATGCAGTAAATAAATCGATTTTTAATCGGTTTTCTGCACCAAAGAGTTGATAATTAACACGTTTTATTATTATAAAACACAGCAAAGTAATGGTGGTAGAGGGCCGCACTGGGTTAACTCGGGGAATCTCATCTGTCCGTGTATCAATCAACTCCAAACTTCTTTGTTCTGTCACAATTATCGATTTATTCCATTTTTATTATCATGCTCCAAACTTTGCAGGACTGACCATCCAGCTCACCCGCTTCCTCACACACACACACACACACACACACACACACACACACACACACAGCCAGCAGCGTCACCTTCCCATTCATACCTGGTGACGTCACGCCCACATGGACACGCCCACCACCAGGTGTCAAAGCTGCTGCTCCTGTCATATCAATAATTACTTATTTCATTCATATTGCTCTTATAGAGCCTCAGTGAAAACGTGTTTATTATTATTAACGCTTTGGTGCAAAAAAACTGGTTGAAAATCGATTTATTTACTGCATGTTTAAGGTTAAGATGGAAAGCAGCCCTTTAAACCATTCAGACACGAACACAACAGACACAATCAGATGATTTATTACCCCGCGAAATATTCCAAATAGTTTGGATGTATTTTTATTTCTTTCCTACCTACGGAAAGTTTCTGTTTCTGTGGTGCCTTTCTATACTAAAGAAAAAGATATAAAACGTCTGATATTTCACAACGAGATATTAACATTTATGGAAAAACCTTATAACCTTGTATTAAAGCAGAAAGTACGGCGGCCCGTAAGAAAGACTTACAGGATTCAGTTATGCCGCACAGCCAGCATGCCTAGGTGGGACCCGTGTGGGGGAAAGGAGGGCTGATATATGGGCCCCACATGGGTTTGCCCATGTAGGGCCACAGCCCACATGGGCCCTCCATGGGCAAACCCATGTGGGCCATCACCATGTAGGGCCCATGTGGGCTCTGGCCCCACATGGGCAAACCCATGTGGGGCCCATATATCAGCCCTCCTTTTCCCCACATGGGGCCCACCTAGGCATGCTGGCAGTATTATTGCGTGGGAACGCAAAGGTTTTGCGAGGGGACGCAAAAGAAAAGAAAATTCGCCGTGTCCCCTGGAAGGCTCCATAATGAAATAATTAAATATACATTTCATTACATTTCTGCCACGGTTATAAGTTTGCATTTAATGACTTACTGATATTTTATTAAACATGTATTTATTTTATGCTACATTTAATTCATCATTTAATTATGTATTCAGTTATTTTGTCTCTTTTAAACCTCCGTAGTTTTCTGGTGGGTGGATGATTTTTCTGTGTGAGTGTGAGATCTGTTTCAGAGAGGATCTTTGTTGAGCGCTTCTCTAATCTCAATGTAGTGATGCTCTTTAGTGCCATCTTTAGTTGCTCTATCCACCTATTCAAGCAGTAAATGGCTAATTTGGCTGTGAAACCTTTGATTTTAGGAGGAAATGAGTCATTTGCATCATGCAAATAACAATAAATGAAAAGAAAAGTAGTTTCATGTGATGACCAGCCCCGCTGCCGCTGATATAAATTACTTTCAGAAATAATACTGGAAGGATGGTGATTTGTTCTCACAGCAGATCATTGACATTGATCCTCCCGAAGACAGCCTGATCAGATGACCCAATCAGCTTCTGGATCCACCGAGCGTCCGCTGAACGGCTCCTTCTGACGGTCAGATTTTCCTCCGTGCTCCAGGTCGACCTCATGCTCTCCTGGGATTATTATTGGATGGAAACTCAGTGGCTTCTTCCTACCAAACCTCGGTTGGTCTTTTTTGATTCAAACTTTTTGACTTTAACTCGATAAACAGCTCTTTTCTGTCTCCTTATGAAGTTCAGTTGATTCCGTTTCTATAGCAACAGCACGCCGCCTGCAACGAACACTCTCGCGGCACTTTGGAGCCGCGCGGCATTATGGGTGCTGTCATGGCGGCTACCTGCTGGTGTTAGAAAAACGTTTCAGAGTGTGTCTTCTGGAAGCTGCTGCAGGTGGTTTTGGGTGGTGTTATTTTCTTTAATAGTTTGCCAGCTACGGTACCGGTTGGAGTCACCGGCAACATGGCGTCTACAGCGGCGGGAAAGCAGCGCATCCCGAAGGTGGCGAAGGTAAGAAACCCCGAGCAAGATTAGCACCTCGCGGCTAATGCTAACAGTCGCTAAAGAAGGGGGCAGATTTAATAATAGGTAGATTTTATAACTATACACTATGATTTATTTTACTCATTTATATACAATTTAAACTTTGTGGAATTATTTAGGCTCAAATAATATTGTTTTCTACTTACTTCTATTAGTTTGTTTCAACAATCCTAACGTTAGCTTCCGTCTGGACTAAAGAGTTTTTCGACTGTTTTTTTGTTTGTTTTTGACGTGGTTTATATTAGATAAATATCTAAAGTACTAAAGTCTATCAAACATACATCAGGTCATTCTACACTTTCATCAGATTCCTTAAAACTCAAAAGACCAGTTTTAACTCGCCTTTATTTTGAAAATGTTTACAATTTTAGTTATCGGGACAAATCTGAACTTTATTGTTCCGGGATGCTTCTTGTTTCCAACAGGTTGAAATGAGCAAAGAGACTCAATTCATCTATGTCTGTTTAGATATTTTATAGAATACTTAGTTGCAAAGAAATTAAATTCTGCATTTTTTGGCATCGGGACCACCTTCGATGGGGGAAAGCACCAAAACATCAGTAATTTGACCAGAAAAAAATGTAGTTATTCTGCAAAGTTATGAATGTTCTGTGGGTTTTTTAAACTTCATTATCATCATTAGATGTAGGTATGCTTAAAAAAAGACAGTTCAAACGGTGAGCTTGGTTATTCTTTATGCTTCGTTAAGTCAGTTTTTGTTCACTTTAGTTGAGAAGACATGGAAAAGGTTTTTCTTTTTTCCCCCAAACATCTTTAAAAGTGGAATAAAACTGAAGTATATGATTTTATATTAATTACAGATGTTTTAAAGAACTTCTATGAACAGTTCAGTCCAGGACCGCTTTGTCTAAAATCTGTTAATTTCAGTATTTTTATTGTCCTTAAATGCTACAGATTGTTTTAAATCGGACTCTGAGAATAAGAGAAGTGCATTTAGACCCACATCCACTACTTTGTGTTTTTCTGAAGTAGAGACAGAGACATTTGGGGCTCAGGTGTTTGTGTTGTTTCAGGTGAAGAATAAAGCTCCTGCAGAGGTTCAGATCACCGCTGAGCAGCTGCTCAGAGAGGCCAAAGAGAGGGAGCTCGAGCTTCTGCCTCCTCCACCCAAACAGAAGATCACTGATAAGGAGGAGCTCAACGACTACAAGCTGAAGAAGAGGAAGGTCAGCTCACTCACCAGACACACTTTTATGCTATGAAACGGTTCAGATTTGCTTCTGCTGAAGGAAACCATGAAAGCTGCAGGTTCTGATTCTGTCAAACTTCCTCTGAAAGGGCTTTGAAGACAACATCAGGAAGAACCGGACCGTCATCAGTAACTGGATTAAATACGCACAATGGGAGGAAAGCCTGAAGGAGATCCAGAGGTATTCACCTGATGGCTGGCTTCATTACTGACCTCTGACCCCTACATTAATTTGCTTCATTCTTTTCACATTAAAGTTTATGAGGAGAAGCTTGACCTCATTTCCTCCAGTCTGAACTGTTGAGTGAGTTTCTAAACGATGCATTCAAGTGCCGTCTGCTTTCAGAGCTCGGTCCATCTACGAGCGAGCGCTGGACGTCGATCACAGAAACATCACTCTGTGGCTGAAGTACGCAGAGATGGAGATGAAGAGCCGCCAGGTGAACCACGCCCGCAACATCTGGGACAGAGCCATCACCATCCTGCCCCGGGTCAACCAGTTCTGGTAGGACCAGGGCTCCCAGTACACGGGCGTCCATATTGGACCAGTGAGCTGTTTGGACCCGTTCTGCTTTCTAAAGCTGCTCCACTTTAATACACTTTATTTTGTATTATTCAGTGCTTTAAATGAATTCAAATGATCAATAGTTCAAATGTCAGCCCGTTTTTAAATGAGCCGATTGATTAAACTGCTGTGCAGGTCAGCCAATCATGTTAGAGTACATGACATGTTTCCATAAATACTGAAAATATTTAATGTGATGAATTCAACTTTAATTGATTTGCACATCTATATAGATGTGTCTTTTATTACAGTTTTAAACTGTATGTGTAAATATCAGGGCTGTTGTAAACGAATATTTTAGTAATCGAGTCATCTATTGATTATTCTTACGATTAATCAGGTAATCGGATAAAAAAGATCAAATAAAACATTGGTAAATCTAACATACCAGTGTTACTGTCGCATATCAATATCAGTCCAATTTTTCACATTTGAGCTTCTCTAAGTTACTTTTTTCTGTAGTTTAGAAAATTAACCTGTAACAATAACAGCTCAGTTTCTAAGTTAACCTGAATAAAAGTTACACAAAAATCTGAACTTCTATTCATTGTAGTGATAAAGAGGCTCAGATAGCCTGTCTGTTGTGAGCAGGTTCTAATAAAAATGTCTTTTCTCCAGCTTTTGGTTCATCTTCAGTCAGTTTAACAGGTGAACTCTGACCTCGGCCAACATTTATAGCTTAGTGTTCATGTTAGCGACGGGATTTCACTCGTCACACAGAAACATCTTCCAGGTATGTAACGTCACCCATCTGGGATGATATGAAATTTATATTCCGGTATTTTCATAAAGCTGCGCGTCAAAGCGAAGCCGCCCGCCGTGTTCGCTCTGAACCAGCAGCTCAGGCGGCCGAACTCCAGCCGTCGCTCCCGTCACTTTAAGGATGTTTATCGGTCCCCGAAAACGATGCAAACCTGGACGTTATCACGAATCAATAAAATCCTCCCAGGCCGAACTTGAAAACGGGACGTTGTGCTGCTAACACTTGGCTTTCGTCAACAACTTGGGTGGAAGTGAGAGCGCCGATAAAGTCCCGGCCGGAACACGGCGGCTAAACAACAAAACATAATATAACGAGGCTTCGAGGCAGATCAATTTTCCTCCAGGAATATTAATAATCAAGGAACTCGAATCACTGGAGGAATCGTTTCAGGGTTAGTAAACATTGTTTTGTTATGTTGATGAGGGTTTTAGACGCTTTAGCTGTCTGCGTTTCTCACGGTAACTTGGCTCCAGAGTCTGACGCTGAGCCTCTGCTGCTCCTGCAGGTACAAATACACCTACATGGAGGAGATGCTGGGCAACGTGGCCGGCTGCAGGCAGGTGTTTGAGCGCTGGATGGAGTGGGAGCCGGAGGAGCAGGCCTGGCACTCCTACATCAACTTTGAGCTGCGCTATAAGGAAGTGGACAAAGCCCGGAGCATCTATGAGCGATATATCCTGATGTTTGGTTTGTTGATGTTTAGGGACAATCTGGAGGCCCGTTTTCAGTTTGTACCCCGGATTGGTGTAGGAGCTGCTCAGAGTTTACGGTCGGAGCGATTTCCAGGATTTTCCATCCTGATGTGGTTGAATATTGATGTACCAATACTGCTGATCGCTAAACATCAGATCCTTTAGGTAAAGCAAATGGAAGTGATTCAGAAACCAATCCTGAGCGCTTCCAGGTCGACAGCCGTGATTTCCTTGACTCCTGTGAACTCGTCATGGTCCACCCCGAGGTGAAGAACTGGATCAAGTACGCTCGCTTCGAGGAGAAGCACGGCTACGTGGCGCACAGCAGGAAGGTGTACGAGCGAGCCGTGGAGTTCTTCGGGGAGGAATACGTGGACGAGAATCTGTTTGTGGCCTTCGCCAGGTTCGAGGAGACCCAGAAGGAGGCGAGTTCTGACAGAGCTGTGACCTTTGACCCGGTGACTGCTCCAGCGTTTCTCTGACTCTGTGTTCGGTCCACAGTTTGAGCGGGTCCGAGTCATCTACAAGTACGCCCTGGACAGGATCCCCAAGCATCAGGCGCAGGAGCTCTTCAAGAACTACACCATGTTTGAGAAGAAGTTCGGAGACCGCAGAGGAATCGAGGACGTCATCGTCAGCAAGAGAAGGTTCCAGTACGAAGAGGAGGTCAAGGTGGGCGAGGAGCCGCTGGAGGTCAGGGCCGACCGGCTGACCCAGACTGACGCACTCTTCGGTTAAACGCAGGCAAACCCACACAACTACGACGCGTGGTTCGACTACCTGCGCCTGGTGGAGAGCGACACGGACGCCGACACGGTGAGAGAGATCTACGAGAGAGCCATCGCCAACGTGCCGCCCATCCAGGAGAAGAGACACTGGAGGCGCTACGTCTACCTGTGGATCAACTACGCCCTGTACGAGGAGCTGGAGACCAGGGTGGGTTCTGCAACAGCTCAGAGCAGCCAGAACCAGCAGAACCGGGCCTAACCTGTTGATGTTTGGCAGGACCCTGAGAGGACGAGGCAGGTCTACCAGGCGTGTCTGGAGCTCATCCCTCACAAGAAGGTAACTGAACACCTGGAGCCGTCTCTCTGCTGCCTCTCTGCTTCTGACGGTTCTGGTTCTGGTTCTGTTTCAGTTCACATTCGCAAAGATCTGGCTGCTCTTTGCCCAGTTTGAGATCCGACAGAAGAACCTGCCAGGAGCCAGAAAGATCATGGTGAGAGCCTGACCTGGTCTGACCTCTGTGGTCGGTGCTGCTGGTTCTGACCCGTTCTGTGCTGCCAGGGCTCGGCCATCGGGAAATGTCCCAAGAACAAGCTGCTGAAGGGCTACATCGAGCTGGAGCTGCAGCTGCGAGAGTTCGACCGCTGCAGGAAGCTGTATGAGAAGTACCTGGAGTTCAGCCCGGAGAACTGCACCACCTGGATCAAGTTCGCCGAGCTGGAGACCATCCTGGGCGACGTGGAGCGAGCCCGCGCCATCTTTGAGCTCGCCATCAGCCAGCCCAGACTGGACATGCCTGAGGTTTGGATCCCAGTTCTGGTTCTGATCAGCCCGGTCCATGTTCTGCTCTCTTATCTGCTGCTTGGAATGCCGGAGACAAATTATTATTTTGTTTCAGTCATGAGGAAGAGAGTCCAGCTCCTCCTGTCTGTAGTTTGGTTCTTTAGATGTGCTAATAAAATCCCAGAGAACAAAGAGAGACTCCTGTGGGTTGGGTGTATTTCTCTTTTTAAATACGTTCATGGGGTTTGTCTCTGCGTGTCCTGCTGTCCTCCCAGGTCCTCTGGAAGTCCTACATCGACTTTGAGATCGAGCAGGAGCAGTTTGAGAACACGAGGAACCTCTACAAGAGGCTGCTGCAGCGCACGCAGCACGTCAAGGTGAGGGCCGCCGCGTCGCTCTGATGAAAGCCACACGAGGCGGAGCAGCGACTGACCGCCTCGCTCCGCAGGTCTGGATCAGTTACACCAAGTTCGAGCTGTCGGTGGACGGACCCGACCGGCTGCAGCGCAGCCGCCAGACCTACGAAGACGCCAACAAGAGCATGAGGAGCTGCGAGGAGAAGGAGGAGCGACTGATGCTGCTCGAGTCCTGGAGGGACTTTGAGAGGGAGTTTGGCTCCGACGGCACCAGGGAGCGGGTCCGGAAGCTGCTGCCGGAGAAGGTGAAGAAGAGGAGGAAGCTGACGGCCGAAGACGGGGTAAGAACGCAGAAACCGGGAATGATGGGAAATGGGCCGCTTGGTTCTGGAGCGCTAGGAGAGTCGGTCTCCAGAGCCGTCCCTCATCACTTTTATCAGTTTAAAGAAAAATTAATTACAGGAACAAAGTCATATAAAAAATAAATTATATTAGCAGAATAAAGTCATAAAATGACAAGAAAAGCCGTTTAACGAGAAGAAAACTTTGGTAGTTTTCCAGATCTGGGAAATATTGAGATGTTAGAAGAACCTGCCATCACAAGATGCTCAAAGCTCAGCCACCTCAGATTGTTACTTTATTCTCCTTTTATTTCATTCTCATATTATTTCGACTTCTTGTGTTTTTATTTTTGTATTATTTTCATTCTGTAATGTCGGCCTTAAAACTTGACCTGTTTACTATGAATGTGAAGATCTCGGATCAGCTGATGGATCCTGGAGCGACGCAGAGGAATCGTGTTTATACTGAGAAGCAGCTTCTTCTTCTTCTGTGGTTATTAATGTTGATCTTTCTGCAGTCGGACGCCGGCTGGGAGGAATACTACGACTACATCTTCCCTGAGGACGCCGCCAACCAGCCCAACCTCAAGCTGCTCGCCATGGCCAAGATGTGGAAGAGGCAGCAGGCCAAGGACGACGAAGAGGAGGAGGAGGAAGAGGAGCATCCTGCAAACCCTTCAGAGGAGGAAGAGCGCTCTGAGGAACCGGCAGCGGCTCCTGACAAACCGCCGGAGGGCGAGGCCCAGATGGAGAAAACGTACGACGACCGAGACGACAGCAGCAGCAGCGAGAGTGAGGAAGAGGATGGAGGGAAGAAGCGGAGCAGTGAGGAAGACAAAGACTAGACGTTTCTGTATCAGACACGACTCAGACTCAGTTTCTGAAACAAATGTTCATTAGAATTTACAGCAAATTAAATGTTGAAACATTTTGTACATCCAGCGGCTCTCTGAGGTCAGCGGAGGTCGGCGGGTCAGGGAGCCGCGGCCCCACGTTATTCGATGTCCTCCGGCCGGACGGGGTGCGGCAGCGGGATGATGGACTTCTTCTCCGTGTCTCTGGACAGAGCCTTCCTCATGTCTGCAGGGAAACCGTGTTCCAGTCAGGACCACAATAAAAACCGTTTTCTACCTAAACGTTTGGAGTGTTTCAGTAGAAGAAGAGACGGCCGGCCGCCTGAAGGTCAGGAAGCTTTTTAACCCAACAGGAGGTCAGGAGAGGTTCACCCCACAAAACTTGCTACATTTGGGGGTTTTTTTTAATCAATGTTGCTTGGCAACCAGGCTTTCTCTCGTCCTGACCACGCCCCTTTCCCTGTTGGCTCCGCCCCTCTGGCTTGGCCCCGCCCATGTTGGAGTATTTCTGAATTTGTCAGGTGGGGCTTGAGGTTCCTTTCTGTGTAAAGAGCGCCCTCATGTGGTCACAGATGGAATTTTTTACCTTACTAGGCGATTATTCTGATTTCAATGCTCAGTCAGAATTAAAACTCTCCGGTTCAGTCGGATCAGCAGATCCAGACTGATTCCAGTTCTAACCATCAGGACGAAGTTGAGCTGTGGCCTAGTCAAAGTAAGGCGCTGCTGGGTGGCGTACCGTATGCGTCCTCGTCCGGCTCCCCGTTGCTGGCAGAGTAATACTCGATGACGGTGCGGTAGACGCTGTAGCCCAAACGCTTGTACATGTTGACGGCCACCTGGTTGGAGACTCTCACAAAGAGATCCACGAAGAACCCGCCCTTCCTGCAGGTCAAAGGTCACACCTTCAGGGGTCTCACACACACCCTGCAGAGCCTCCCTCCGGGGGTCAGAGGTCACTCACCTCTCTGAGATCTCCTCCAGCATCTCCATGAGCTTGGCAGCCAGGCCGAGGCGTCTGAACTCCGGGGCCACCGACAGAGCCGTGACGTGGCCGTGCCACTCCTCCCGCGCCACCGATCCCTCCGCCTTCCCCATGACTGACCAGAGAGAGAGACATGATGCTGCTGCAGCAACGCCGCAGCGTGCTGCAGCAGAGCTCCAGGCTGCACTTACTGTAGCCCATCAGCTCTCCGCCCGGCGCTTCAGCCACGATGAAATACTCGGGCCAGTGAGCCAGGTACTGCAGGTAGAACGGGATCCCATACTGCAGGCCGGCTGAGGAAACGGGCACAGCAACACAAAGGGCTGCACAGCCGGGGAGCGGAGGGGAATAATTCAAGGTTTTTATGGTAAAAAGCTGAAAAGTGTGGAGTGCTTTTGCATTCAGCCCATCTGGGTTTGGCCTCCAGCAGCTCTGAACATCTGAAGGTGAAGCTCATCCACACTCAGGTTTCCTGCAGGATTAGCTCCAGCTTCCAGTCGACTCTGACCTGCTTTCCTGTCCCACAGCATGATGCTGACACCACCATGCGTCACTTAGAGATTGGGTGTTTATAGCGATGAGCAGAGTTTGTCTTATTTTACCACTACAGGAAACGTTTCAACACTAAAGATTTTATCTGTAAAAAGTAATAAAATGATGCATATTTTTTCCTTCCACTAAACTATACACGTCATATTGGTCACATAACACGCTTTTCAGTTAAATGGGGAAAACATAGAAAGGTTTCTGGGTGTGAATACTTTAGCAGACACTGCAGATGTAAAAGGACAATATACAGAAAACAATTATTAATATTTAACATTAATAATTGTGCCTGTAAATCTTAAATTCTAAAATATCAGTTATCTAAACATCTAACATGAAAATAAAATGCATGAAACAAATGAGAAAAATAAACATCTGATAAGAGAAGGATACAGTTTCTGTGAGAGGATCCAGGTTTCTGTTGAAAGATTAAAAACATTTAATGGTTAAATTTCCTTTTATTGATCACAAATACGGGAGGAAACTGCCAGTAAGTCAACATGAACGAATTCTGAACATATTTGTGCTAAAAATAAGATTTTACGTTAAATTAACGAGTTGAAACATCAGGCTGGAATCAAACATTAACCCAGATGGTTCCGATGGGCCTCAAAGATAATTCGGCATCAGTTTGAAGGAAGCAAATGTTTGAATTGATCAGATAATCTGAGGTAATCCCAGGTATCTGACCGGGTCTGGGTAGAACCCGTCGGCTGGGTTCGGAACAGACGGACGGGTTCTGCCTGAACCGGGCTGCTTCTGACTCACATGTTGTTGAATTTAAACAGATCGTCGCAGGTAAATGGCCGTAATGAAGTCATCTTCCTCCTGCTGCCGCTGCCGTCCACTGAAGAAGAGGAGGAGCTCGAACACCAGTCACTACCACCGGTAGCTCCCCCTGCTGGAACCAGTGAGCACTGCAGCCTCTCCAGGGCCATGTCTGCCCCCTGCTGGGCCAGAGCGGAATGACTCCTCATAGAGAAATCACACGTCGGCCTGGGAGTCATTGTGATCACTGCTGGTAATAAATTTACTGCAAATGATGACATATGGCTAAAGGTTACCAAACCACCAGACCCACAGGAGCAGTCTGAAATAAGAGGCTTTAGTTGTTCTGGTTTCCACATATGTTAGGGATTTTTTGTGTTATTTTTATTATTACTTTAGATCAGTGGTTCTTAACCTGGGTTCGATCGAACCCCAGAGGTTCGGTGAGTCGGTCTCAGGGGTAAAGACACACTGTGTAAAGTCGTGATGACGCGCCGCTTTGCTGCAGAGGATCACGTTACATTGCTGAGCCAATCAGAGCTGAGGAGGAGCCCTGATTGGAGGAGCTTCACTCTCAGCAGGGATTTGAACTTGTCTTTAATTACTTCAGCAAAACTCAGTTTTTACCAAATTCTATAGCTTCTAAATCTGCTCCTTAGTCGCATCTTTTCGGGGTTCGTACTGCCTCTAGTGGCGTGGGGGGGTAAACCAGCTAATATAATTACATTACTAAATCAGAATACCGCAAAGTCTTTATTTATTATTAATTTTTCATTCTCTTAAGAATGTAGAGATAATTAAATGATCTAAACAAGACCTTAAAGTGGTTCCAGTTTCTCTCGATGGCCAACCTGTTGAAACTGTGGCAGATTTTAAATATCTTGGGTCTTTCCTGGACAGTCAGCTCAACTTTGCTGAAAACATTCACTATATTTTGAAGAACTGTTCTCAGAGACTCTACCTTTTAAAAAGACTTGGTGATCTTTACCCAACTAGACTCTAGGTGGGTAACCCAACTAGAATTTGGGGGAAAAAATCATATATTATTTGTCAAAAAAGAAGGGTTCAGTGAGTGCACATATGAAACTGGTGGGTTCGGTACCTCAAAAAAGGTTAAGAACCACTGCTCTAGATCATTATTCAGTCTAATGTTAATCAGTAGTGACGTGCTGTGCTAAAACTTTTTGATCGCTGTGTTGAATATCTGTGTTCCTGAGAACTGATTGTTCCCTGAGTGTTGGATGGAGCTGCCATCTATTTTTATTGTTCATCTTTTCTTACTTTGTTTTCCCAAATAAAAGGCTTTAGCAGAGAGAGCAGAACGCTGAGTGATCGTTTGCTGAGTCTTCTCCTTTTGCAAAACTTCAGCCATAAAATTCATGTACGTTGTCTGTGGTTCTTTTATGTAGGTTCACAAAAAATACCTATCAACATGAGCTTAAACATGTGACCTGCTTGAGCTTCCAGGCAAATTCTCTGCTGACACAATAATCAACCACAGTGTTTCAGTCAGCATGAGTCAGTTTAATGCACAGGTCCGTGTAGAAGGATAAAAGAAGGAAACAACAGTAACTAGAAGAATAAATAAATACAAAAAGTACAAACAAAAATATCCAAAAATAACAACTTGCAGATAAACATAAAAAACAACCAATAAATAAATGCAAAAGTCAAGTCAAAGTTTATTTCTATTGTACATTTAAAGTTCACCAAAGTTCTGCTCAAAACAAGAAAAAAATCAGATAAGTGTGATAATCCAGTCTAAAATGTTGTGGGTTTCTAGAACCAGAACCTGCTGGGTTCTGGACGGGTTAGAGGTCCAGCAGGTCAGAGCTCTGGTTCCGCCAGAAGCAGCAGGTAAAGGGTTAAAGCTCCTCAGAACCTGAACTGTTCATCTGCCGCGCTCAGCAGGTGTAGGGGGCGTGGCCACCGCTCAGGTGTGAAGGCCGCTGCTGAGCTCAGCGGCTTCAGACGAACTTCCGCCATGATGAAGGCTCTGCTGTGGCTGTGCGGAGTCTTCCTCATCCCCGCTGCAGCTCCGAACAGGTAACCTCACCTGGAGGGACACGGAACTATCTGTAGAACTATTAAGATTTTAATAAATTCATTTTGATCAATTATCTGTTTTTTAAAATAATTATTAGGTTGTCTTTGAAATATTGTTTTAAGTTTAACATTTTAATAACTAATATTTATTTCATCACCAAACCATTTGAGTCTGTTATTCATTTTTGCTAATTAGTTTTCTAGTTATATAAAGTAAATAATTGATCTTTACTTTTTAGCATTAAACAATTTATATTTTTGATTTTTTTTCTTCACATTTTTATTTATTATTTAGACCAGTGGTCCCCAACCCTCGGTCCGTGAACCGGTACCGGTCCACGGACCGCTGATTCAGACTGTTTGTTCTCGGACCAAATTAGGGGGAAATTAAATGACGAGAATGAAGTTATAATATTACGAGATAAATTTCATGTTACCAGAACAAATTCATAACATCGCGAGAATAAAGTGAGACCGTTTTGACGTTCAACCATGTTTTTATTGTTTCTCCCACTTTAACAGATTCATGTGTAAATAAATCACATCACATTTCAGATCCTGGTCTGTTGCCGATTTTCGAGATTGTTCCGGTTCGTTTGGACCAGAAAGTGTTTAAACGGGCCGGTGGTTCTGGTTGATCAGCAGCAATCTGAGTTTGTCTGATGAAAGAACTGAAATAAAAACCTGGAGGTCCGATCCGGACTCTGATGTCCGTCCTCTGGTTCTCCAGGCCGGACGCTTGGAACGTCACCAGCCCCGTCACCCGACCCAACTCCGACCCCGAACCGGACTCCCAGCCGTCCTACCTGCTGCTGGCCCCCGCGGGGCTCCGGCCCGGTCTCCCCTCCTCGGTGTCGGTCACCATCTTGGGCTCCTCGTCCGTCTCTGTCTCCGCTGAGATCGTCTATGAGAACGAGACGCTGTCCTCCAACTCCACCACGATTAAAGGAGGTGTGTGATGAGTTCGGAACCGTTTTGGGTCGGTGATTGGTTTCGGATCAGAACTTTAACCGCATGTTTTCCCGCAGGATCCACCAGGCTGCTGACCCTGCCTGCTGTAAGCTCCGAACCCTCCTCTGGTTCTGGAAACATCTGGGTCTCCTGATCATCCTGAGGTACACTCTTTATCTCGGTAGATCCACCAAGTCGGGTCCAGCCCCGGACGGACCTACACCCTAAAGGTCAGAGGTCGCCGCGGTTCGGTGCAGCTCTTCTCCAACTCCACGGAGCTGCACGTGGACCCCCGGGGCGTCTCCACCTTCATCCAGACCAACCAGCCGCGCTACCTGCCGGGCCAGATGGTGAAGATCCGAACCGTGTCGGTTCGCTCCGACGGGAAGCCCTGTTCCGAACCGGCAGACGTTCTGATCCGAGTGAGGAGCAACTCCGTTCAATCAGAACCCAACAGAATCCCTAAACTTCAAACCCTCAACATGCAGAACCATGTTTAGGGTTTGATGAGAGAAACCAACACAAAGCCGGGACAGAAATCTGAAAAGTGTGGCGTGCTTTTATATAAAACCCAAAGAGAACCTCTAGCCCAGTCTCAGGTCTTACTCCTTCCGTCTTCCCACAGCATGATGCTGCCTCCACCATGCTTCACCGAAGGGAGTTAGTGTTATTCTGTGTTGGTGTTGGAACAGGACATGTTTAGAAAGGCTTAGGGGTGTGAAAACTTCAGTGCGGTTTTCTGATGCAGGATCCGAGAGGAAACCTTCTGAGACAGTGGCTGGACAAAGACGGCGTCCTGGGTGTGGTGTCCACAGAGTTCCAGCTGTCGGAGAACCCCCCGCTGGGCGAGTGGAGCATCATGGCCACCATCAAGGTACGCTTGGGCTGACGTTCATTTAACAGCAGAAGAAGAACCGCATGAACCTGTTGAATCAGAACTGTTAAAACTATTTAAATGGGTTCAGCATTTCAAGAGGACTTTCAAATCATTTTTACAGATTTAATTCTTTTTTTGATCTGAAAATTAAATTTTATACTAAAATAATAATAATTAGTAAACAAAAAATTTTCTCTCCGATTTAAAGTAGAAATGAGGATTGAAATGTTTTCTCAGTTTTTGTCCTCTGGGACAAAAAACCATGTTTGACTTCCCAACAACAGCAGAACCTGAAGCTAGCATCTCAGATATAATGCTAAAGCGCTAGACCACACGGTATTTAGCTGAAGCTGATGCTAAAGCGCTACATGAGAAGTTTTGCTTCATCTCATCTTTGTGCCAAATCAAACATTTCAACAACGTCAAAGATTCTCGTTAAGCATCAATAAAGTTTCTATCCAGATTCACACAGAAGCTCAAAATGGAGGCAAAAGGAGGAAGAAGATTTTGTTCTAGAGTCCTGATCCGGGTTCAGACCTGCTGACCGGATCAGGAGCAGGGAGTCAGCCCAGTCTATAACCAGTGTCCTCCCAGTAACTCTGCTGGTTTGTGTGTTTGAAGGGAGTTTCCAGTGTGAAGCGTTTCAGCGTGGATTATTATGGTATGTCTGCTCCTCTTCCTCACCGTTAGCTGAGCAGAACCAACCGCAGAGACTCTGACCCACTTCCTGTCTGCTTCTTTCCAGTTCTGCCCAAGTTCGAGGTTCTAGTCAAAGTCCCGGACGTGGTCCACTGGGAGGACGTCCTGAAAGGCTTCGTCTCTGCAAAGTGAGGCCTGTCCTGGTCTCTGAGGGACGTTCTGGGTTCCCGATGAAACTGGACCTGCCGTGTTCTGTTCCAGGTACTTCTACGGCAAACCTGTCCGCGGACGCATGGTCGTCACCTTCAGCCACCGTTACCACGGCGACAATGAGACTCACAGCGAGGAGGCGGAGGTCAGGAAGCGAAGACAAGATTTAATGCAAAATGTTGGGAAATTGTCCTAAAATCCAGTTTTCCTCCAGATGGACGGATCTGGGAAGTTCAGGTTTGATGTTTCTCGGTTTTCTCCGTCGTGGAGCCGAATGTTGATCCAGGACCAGCGGGCCGACGTCCTGAGCGTCCAGGTGTCTGTGACCGAACACCTGACAGGTAACAGCACTCCACCTCACCTCTCAGACAAAAGCTTCAGAAAAACCTGATTCAAAAAAGTGATTTCATTTATGAGGGAAAACGTTCAAGCTGTGAGAAAGGCCTCCTCAGGGTCAGAGGTCAAACGGCCTCCAGAACCAGAGCCACTGCTGACCCGAAGGAACACGAAGACCCAGAAACATCCTGATGAAAGTATCCTGTCACCTGAAGACAGAAAAGTGGAGCTTTTATTAATGAGAGCGTCGGAACCAGAACATGCAGTCGGACACGGTGGTGGCAGTGTGATGCTCTGGGCCTTCAGCTGCTGAACAACGATCCAGAAACATCAGCAGTCCGTTTCTGACGTGAATCTATTGCAGATTGTTCGGGCCAGGGGGGTGAATACTTTCCACACAGGCTGGTTTCCGTGGTTTCCGTGGTTACCGTGGGGACCTGCTGAGCTGAGTGATTCTCTGCAGGTCTGACCTGTAACAGCACAGTGAGCGTCGCTCTGGCTAAAAGCAGATTCTCCGTTACCTTTGAAGACTTTCCTAAAGTCCTCAGGCCGTCTCTCAGCTTCAGCGGCACTGTAAGGGAACCAGAACCAGAACCAGAACTTTCCTCTGTCCTTGATGCTCTGTAACCAGCAGCTTGTTCCTCCTCCTGCAGCTGAAAGTGTCGACGTATAACGGCGAGCCGCTGCAGCACCAGAGGAAGCTCCGCGTGTCGGTGAAGCAGCAGCGGAGCCGAGAGACGGTGGACCAACAGATTCTTTTCCCAAAGAACAGTTCAGATTCCTCCTGGATGGATCGGGACGAGTCGTCCTCAGAGGACATGGAGCTGCCCGTCCCGGTGGACGGACTGGTCCCTTTGCACATCCAGGTCCAGAAGGACACACAGCGCCTCACTGTGGAGGTAAGAACACTGCAACATTAAACTCAGGAGATTCACAGAAACGACATTCAGCCTTCTTTTAACTCAGCATTTATTTTTAAATGTTTGAGGTTTGAAAAGATCAAACTTGCTTTAGAAAGGAAGTCTGGGAAGTTACACTGTCAAAACTGAACAGCAACATTTTAGTTTATGTAGAGAAAAAAATGAGTGTTCAGTCAAATTGCCACCATGTTCTTCAGACATTCATAAACATCATAGTTCCAGGCTGTGTATTTAGCTTGCTAATGAAATATTTAGCTAGGAGCTAGCACACTAAATGTGTAGCTCCACAGTAAATATTTATTTTTCAGAACTAAATGTGACTTTGGGTCAGTCAGCAGAGAACGTCAGGAAAACCTCCGTCCTGCTTTGAAAAAACCTTCATTCTGATAAGAATGAATAAGAATTAACTGAGGCCCTGAGTGAAGGGCCCGAGTCGACAGAGACAAAAGCTAAAACAAGTCTCTATGCTGGCACCGGGAGCCGCCTGGTCTAGTCTAGTTAAAACCCATTTGAATAAAATAGACTTATTGGAGGAGAAATAATAAAAGGACAATTAAACACACCCAGCAGCTCCCAACAAAAACACACAAATAAACCTCCCCTCCACCGGTCTCTCCAGCCTAAATAAAACAGCCTGGGGTCCAGGAACAACAGGCGGGCTCCCAACCCCAACCAACCCCAACCAACCCCAACCAACCCCAACCAACCCC
>NW_006800419.1:267395-273203 GCF_000485575.1 Poecilia formosa
CTCAAACCAACCCCAAACCAACCTCAAACCAACCCAAACCAACCTCAAACCAACCCCAACCAACCCAAACCAACCTCAAACCAACCCAACCTCAAACCAACCCAGCCTCAAACCAACCAGCCTCAAACCAACTTCAGACCAACCCAACCCAAACCAACTAAATATTTATGCTACTAGCGAAATATATCAAAATAACATCTAGAAAAACTGAACTGCTTCATCATCTCTAGTAACTTTATCTTTTCTCTGATGCTGAGATGACGTTGCCATGGTTACAGGGCAGATGTCAGTTGCCTGAATACTTACAGGTCTTTCCTGTTTCCTTCAGGATTTTCTCATCTGATTTCATTTTTCTCCAGGTTTCTTTGGAGGACTGTGAGAAGACTCTTTCTGTGGACAGGAGCTTCCGCTCCCAGAGCCGCGCCTACCTGCAGGTCCAGAAACCCTCCTCACCTGCCCAGGTAACCCTCTTCACACATCCAGAAACATCCGGAGTGATTCCTGAATCTGTCGGTGAAAACTGAACATCTGAACCACAGGCTGCTGACCTTTCACCTCTCTGTTCCTCATTCGGTCAGAGCTTCAGACTTTAACAACTGAACAGGATTAATGTCAATGTTCACTCATTCACTCATTCTCAATAACAGCAGGAGCAGAGGTGCATTATGGGAAAAACGTGAAAGAAAGATTTTACAATCCATCCATCATCCATCCATCCATCTGGTTTTTTCTTCTCCGTCTCCTCCAGGTTGGTTCCCGTCTTTGGTTGAGGGTTGAGAAGAATTTTCAGATTCCTGACGTTCACTACTTGGTGAGCATCTTCTCCTGGAGCCTGGAGCGTTTCCTGCCCATGATGCCTTGCTGATGCTCCATGTCTGCAGGTGAAGTCCAGAGGTCAGGTGGTTTCTGCTGGGAGGAGCTCAGGTGATGTGAGTCTGGTTCCTGAGGTGTCCTGGGCTCCTCTGGCCTCCGTCATCGTTTACTGTGTCCATCCTGGCGGTGAGGTCATCAATGATGTCATCCATCTGCCCATCACACACTTCCTGCAGAACAAGGTCACCCACCTGCTCTGGACTTCCTGACACAGCGTCATGTTTTCCCACCGATCAGTGATCGACTGGTCATCCTGTGATCCACCGATCAGTGATCAACTGGTCATCCTGTGATCCACCGATCAGTGATCGACTGGTCATCCTGTGATCCACCGATCAGTGATCGACTGGTCATCCTGTGGTCTGCAGGTGTCTCTGAGTTGGAGCAGCGACCTGCTGAAGCCGGCGGAGGTCGTGACCCTGAAGGTGTCGGTGGAGGAACCGGACTCTCTTGTCGGGATCCTGGTGGTCGACAAAGCCACGCGGTGGGCGGGGTCAAACAACGACATCACCATGGAAACGGTCAGAACCGCCAATACAGCATTTGATCTCACCAGAACTCAGAACCAACAACCAAACTGGTTCTTACTGGCTTTAATTGGTTCTGATTGGTTCTTTCTGCTGTTTCCAGGTGCGGGAGCAGATGACGGAGTGGTCCGTGGACGACGCCCTCAGCGATGGGAAGACAATGGGAGATCCGTTCTCTGTTTTCCAGGTGATCCTCATCAGAAACCTGACCCGTTCCATTCATCCAGAACCAGCCGGTCCGGTTCCAGAACAGCAGAACTAACCTGAGCTTTGCTCCCGCAGACATGTGACCTGACTGTGATGACCGACGCCAGCGTGCCCAGAGAGGATCCAACATGGCCGCTGCTCAGTAAGTAGCTTACTGAGCAGCTTTTCCTTCACAGCATCACTACAAGACCTGGTCCAGGTCCTGACCCAGGTCCGGTTCTTAGCCTCAGAACCATCTGATCCTCAGCAGGTCTAACTCGGTTCCTGCTTCAGTCCTGGACTTATTTCAGGACTGATTCAGTTTCCGTCAGATTTTCTCCTGACTTGGGTCCTGTGGTGGCGCAGGAGTTCAGCACAAACCACATATGGACGCCTTAGTTCTCGACGCGGCTGTCGCAGGTTCGATTCCCGGCCTTTGCCACGTGTCTTCCCCCTCTCCTATTACCCACTTTCCTCTCAATTCACTCTCAAATAAAGGCCACAAGAAAAAGAAAAAAAAGATTTTCTCCTCACTTTAAATCATCAACCTGGAAAAGGTCAAAGGTCACCGCCAGACCACCCAAAGTCCATCATCCACCAGAGAGGAAAACATTTCAGACCTCCCAGCAGAGCAATGGGACTCTTAGTTCTACAGGAAGTTGGAGGTTCTACAGGAAGTTAGAGGTTCTACAGGAAGTTGGAGGTTCTACAGGAAGTTAGAGGTTCTACAGGAAGTTAGAGGTTCTACAGGGTTGGCCTGCCTGCTGATCCACTGTGGAGCTGCAGATGTTTGCTGAGAATCAAATGATAATTAATAATTAGTTGAATCTTCTTCTCACTACTGAAACTAATATTTGTGTTCTGATCAGCAGGAGATGATCCGGGTTTCTTCCTCCAGATGGACGGGGAACATTTCAGGAAACAACCAGAACCTAACCAGCGCCAGAACTTTCCAGAGACCTGGGTCTGGATGGACGTCAACACAGGGTGATGCTCAGCTTTCAGAACCAGTATCTGACCTCTAAACCTTTTGGTACCAGAACCTCCCAGGCTGAGCCAGTCCGCTGCTGGTAGAGGAGCAGCTTTTAGATTTTCTTTTAGAGGTTTTTGGCTACAGAACATCTTGACTGGTCTCCTCAGTTTGTCTTCGGGTTCTGCAGAACCCAGTTAATGGTTTATTCTTTTAGTTCAGGTGTGTTGAATCAGGTAAAGGTGGGGGATATAGACGTGAACCTTGTGGTTCTGTCCCGGTTGTGGGACCCAAACGTTCCTCCTTGGTTTTCCCGTCTGAATGTGACCTGAAATGTTTCTGCAGGGATTCCGACAGGATGCAGATTCCTCTGCCGGTTCCTGACAGCATCACCACCTGGACGGCCTCCGCCTTTGTCGTGTCGGAGAATCTGGGTCTGGGACTCACAGAGAAACCGGCAGAGGTATTCCCAGAACCTCCTGCAGCTGGTTGGGATGCAGCGGATCAGAACCTCTTCTCATCGACTCTGTGACTCCTCCTGTAGCTCACAGTGTTCCAGGACTTCTTCCTGTCCCTGAATCTTCCTGCCTACATCATCAGAGGAGAGGAGCTGGTTCTGGAGGTGGTTCTGTTCAACTACCTCCAAGAGGAGCTGGAGGTCAGTCTGCAGAGCTGCTCCCAGTAAAGCCACAGCATCCTAGCACTTAGCATAGCTTCCACTAATTACTGTCTTTATAGCACTTACACATTAGCATCTGCTAAATGTTGTGTTGATGTAGCACTTTAGCATTAACTTACACTAATTACTGTCTTTATATTATTTTATCACTAGCTTGTGCTAAACATGGTGTCAGTATAGCTATTTAGCATTAGCTTCTGCTAAATATTTATCTGGTATAGCGTTTTAACGGGAGCAGAACTTATGTTTAGTGTTTAGGGTTAGCGCAGCTAGCTATTTAGTTAGCGGTGCCCATCACTAGTTCTCACTGTCGTTTTCTGTAGATTGTGGCTAACTAGCGTTAGCAGTAACTAGCGTTAGCCAGAATCTAACAGCAGTTTGATGAGCTGAAAAAAGCAAAAGCAGAAGAAATGCAGCAGAAACAAACTAACTAATTATTAATTTATTGATCATTAATGAGGTGAGAACAGCGTCATTATTTAGCACAGAGGTTCCCAAACTGTGGGGCCAATGCAGGGGTGGCGTGGGAAGCGGTATGGATGAACGGGGGGGAAAAAACACCAACAATGAAGAACACTGTTTGTTCTGGAGAGTATAACAGGAAGTCTCCTCTACAGCCCCTCCATCGTTCAACCAGAGTCCAACTCTCCCTACTGTAATCGATGGGGGGCAGAAAATGTTCGGAAACACCTGATTTAGCAGGAAAATCAGAGTTAAGATCATCTGAAGTGGTTTCATCCATAGACATGAACACGTAGACGCCTCATGGAGCGGGTCAGAGGTCATGGAGCGGGTCAGAGGTCATGGANAACCGGAGGTCCGCTTTTATTTTGAAAAGCCTGCCTGGGGTCCAATCAGAAACTGAAATTTTAAGTTAACTTCCGTTTGATTGTGGATGTGAGAGGGTTTGATAGTTTGATAGTACGTGTAAGAGAGTTTGTAGGTTTTGGCCCAGGGGGTCTCTCATAGCTCAACCGTCGTAGGATCAATAAGAACAAAGGAGTGTGTGCTGGTGTGAGTATTATTGCTTTGCTTTCTGTGTGTTTAGTGAATTAAAAAAAGAAAGTCAGTAATTAACACATCCATTATGAAAACCTTTTAGCTAAGTACAGCATAATGGCAGTACCGATACAACCTCTACACCCTGAAGCCTGTCTGTTACAGTCTTACGTTAGCTGAACAGATCAATATGCAATGTGTACCGTATCTGACATACATTAAAGATTTTATTTTACCTGAAAAGGCTTTTTACTAAACTGTAATCGTGTTAGCCACGCTAGCACCGAGTATCAGGCCTAGGCGCACTCAAACATTTGCCAACAACAGAAATCACTGATTCCAACAGTAACCATCAAAACCATGAATGCCCCCAGCCTTGCAAGAACAACAGGCATCAGTGATCTTGTCCACAGTATATTTATGCTGAGGGTGTGAGGATCTGCTGTTTTCCTCATCAACCGGTAGCATTTAGCTGCGATGCGCACAATGTTGGAGGCATCGCGTGGCTCAAACACCTTGATGTCGTCCAAAAAAGATGAGATGAACTTGTTGGTTCCCCTGTCCATTGTCGTGGCTGATATTTTTTGAAAATTCGGCAGAAATGCTACACTAATCGACTCAGAAATACTTTGTAGAGAGTCAGTCGAAACGAAAGACGCCATGTTTACACATAGAAACTAAGCCCCGAGGCTTTGTTTGAGCCATGCACCCAGGTGGGATTTTAGGGGGCGTTTCTGGGCGGAGCTTGGTAAAGTCCATTGAATGTGGCCAATGTGCCAGTAAGCTAATACAGGTAAATGGACCGAACTTAAGAAATTGCCGTTCTACAAAGTATTTTAAATTAATTCCTGTCATTGACACATTTTCTCACACATTAATATATTTGGTAATCAGAGAAATGACTCAAGAGAGTTTCTAACTTTTGATGTGATTATTTAATTGTTTTGGGGCATTTCTGAATACTGAGCACAATGTTTTTATTTGATAGAAATTATTCTGATCATTTTTATATTGACATTGATGAACAGACACTTTTACAGTGTTTAAAGGACATATTTACATAATTCCATAATTTAATGTACATTTAACATTTCAAGACAAGAAATAAATTATTTTCTTGTATATATTTTTTATACATTATTGAGAAATGACTTTTGATTTATAAATCAGTCATTGTCAAACATTAAACTACATATTTTTCTTACTTTTTTCCAGAGAAAAAATATTTATTACAGAATGTCAACTAGCAAAGAGTGAAAATAATTCTAACAGAATAAATTATTCTTATTTCATTACATAAGCTGTATTAATACACTAATACTTCAGATTGAGATATTTAAAAATACACAAAGTGAAAGAATAAAACATTTATTTATTAAACTGGGAACACTGGTCACAGGCTTCAGTCTGCTGGTCTCACTGGGAGAACTCAATGACTTCTGAGACGTCCTGGTTCACAGGCTGAAGCCAAGGATAAAAGAGAAATTATCCAAAAGTTAATAGAAAATACGTATATGTTTCCTTGACATTCATAAAGACATTTTCAGCATGGTGGGCTCTGACTCGTAGCATCT
>NW_006800419.1:273441-277893 GCF_000485575.1 Poecilia formosa
GGGGACACTGGTCACAGGCTTCAGTCTGCTGGTCTCACTGGGAGAACTCAATGACTTCTGAGACGTCCTGGTTCACAGGCTGAAGCCAAGGATAAAAGAGAAATTATTCTGTAATTCTGATCTTTCATCCTTACCTGGGGAAGGTAATCCTAATGAATCCAGTTTGTTTCGTAAAACGGTTGAAACACAGAACAGGAGCTCCGATCCTCTGCTGCCACATACAAGATGGCGGCGACGTAACGCAGGACTCGGCGCTCAGTGAGGGTCTAGTATTCATGTCTATATTCATGTCTGTGGTTTCATCTGCAGGGCGGGGCAGAAGCTCTTCTTTATTTTCTTCTTCTACTGTCTAATATTTCCGCGCGTCATCAGGAACACTGATGGCGTCTGATTTCAGCGGTGAATGAACCGGGCGGTTCCGACCCAGAAACACGTCCTGCCAGCTTTGTTTAGGGCTGAATCCGATCCGGGCGTGTCTCCGTCCGTCTGTCTGTCTCCAGGTCACCGTGATCGTCGCAGAGAGCGACGCCTTCGAGTTCGTGTTCCCGGACAGCGAGGCGGTCGCCATGGCCAGCGTGCGGCGCCTCCTGGTGGAGCCGGAGGGCGGCGCCACCGTCCTGGTTCCCATCAGGCCTCTGGTCCTGGGAGACGTCCCCATCGCCGTGAAGGCCGTGTCCTCCGCGGCGGCCGACTTCGTTCGCACAACCGTCCTGGTTAAGGTGGGAGGAGGAACAAAACACTCTGCAAAAGTATTCACACCCCGTCCACTCTCAGAGCTGACTCACGGGTCAGAATGGCCTAGTTAAAGTCCAGACTGAGAATATGTAGCAGGACTTGATAAACTTAAGTTCTCAGGATATAATTTTAAAGTTTAAGAAATGGTCTCCATGATGCTGGTTGTCCTCTGCAGAACCAGAACCAGAAACAGAACCACTGCAGGTGGACCTGATCACTAAGCAGCTGACTGCTGGAGGCCATTTTATTTAGGTCGACAGCATAAAGGGGGCTCCCCTGTTCCTCAGTTAGGCCCAGAAATCCTAATAAAACCCTGAATGTTTGAAGTTGTGAATATTTTTAAATTTTCTTCAGAAGTGAGAAAAATGAACCAACTTTATTTAGCAGAACCAGAAGAGAAAACCTCCATGTTCCTGACGTCATCACGTCCTTCTCTGTTCCCTGCTCCGTCAGGCTGAAGGTCGGCCTCAGAGCTTCTCCTCTTCCCTCCTCCTGGATCTCCCCGCCGGCCGCTCCGGTTCCGTGGCGTTCCGGTTCCCTGCAGGCGTGGTGGACGGCAGCCAGCGCGTCTCGGTGACGGCCATCGGTACGTTGACCTGATGGTTCTGTTAGGACCCGGGTCCAACCGGACCGCACGGGCTGGTGCTGAATGATTTTCTCTATCTGGGTCAAACTGATCAACTTCTATTTCTCTAATTTCTCTAATTATTAACTTGGTCAAATATTCTGGACTTTCTGGGTTTTTAACCCTTTAAAAGCAACTTAATTTTTTTAATGAGTGAAAAACTTTTAACATTTTATTATCAGACCAAAATGAAGGACCAGGTGGGAACTGTGAAGGGAACCGGCCCGTCACTGGGACCACAACGTCTCTTCCGGTTCTGTCGCTGCTGTTTCTGTTTGTTAGTTTGGATCGGTACCGGCTGTGCAGGCGGTGTCCAGGCTGGCTCTCCAGAACCGTTAGTGTCCTGGTTCCGGTCCGTTCAGCCTGTCTAACCTGTGTGTGCTGAAGGCGACCTGCTGGGCCCGTCCATCAGCGGTCTGGACTCGCTGGTCCAGATGCCGTTCGGCTGCGGGAAGCAGAACATGATCCACTTCGCTCCAAATGTCTATGTCCTGCGGTACCTCAGCGCCAGAGGCCCGCTGGACCCGGCGCTGCAGAACCGGGCCACTGACTACATGCTGAAAGGTAGCACACAGAACCAACAGAACCTCCCCAGACGTGAACCGGGTCGTGATGGTTCTGTTCTCCGGCAGGTTATGAGCGGCAGCTGTCCTACCAGCGGGCCGACGGCTCCTTTAGCGCCTTCGGCCAGCAGGACTCGTCAGGCAGCACCTGGTAGGATTCGGTTCCGGGACCGGACCAGAACCGGACCAGAACCGGACCAGAACCTCCTCTGACCGTCTCTCTGCGCAGGCTGACGGCCTTCGTGCTGCGCTGCCTGCTGCAGGCGCGGCCGTGGGTTGGCGTGGACGGCCGGGTTCTGGAGAGCGCGGCGGCGTGGCTGGCGGCGCAACGGGCGGCGGGCGGCGCCGCGGCGGAGCCCGGAACCGTGATCCACTCCGAGCTGCAGGGCGGCCTGGACGGACCCGTGTCCCTCACCGCCTACGTCCTGGTCGCCCTCCTGGAGGACGGCTACATCAGGGTGAGCGGGTCCGACCCGGTTCTGGTTCAATCGGTGCGAGCGGTGCTGACGAGCTGCCGCCCTGCTCTCTGTCTGCCAGGCGCAGTACGCCTCCCAGGTGACCTTTGCCCTCGGCTACCTGGAGGCCCGGCTGGACCAGAGCGTCTCCAGCAACTACAGCCTGAGCCTGCTCAGCTACGCTCTGGCCCTGGCAGGAAGCCCCGCCTCCCACGCCGCGCTCAACCGTCTGATTGGCCGAGCTGACCTGAGGGGTACGTTCATTGGCTCTTCCTCCCGACGCGGTTGGAGACGTTGCGTATGACTTCCTGCTCTGTCTCTCTGACAGCAGACGGTGTCCCGACCTGGTCATCACCTGACGCTGGCCTGTCATCGTCATGGCAACCTCGCTCGGCAGACATCGAGATAGCGTCCTACGTTCTGCTTTCTCTCTACGAACTGAACCGGGTCGACGAAGGTCTGAGTCTGATGCAGTGGCTGAGCCAGCAGAGGAACCACCTGGGAGGATACGGCAGCACGCAGGTCTGGAACCGGCGTAAACCGGTTTAAACTGGGTTCAGTCCAGTTCAGTGCCTCTTTTCCCTCCCCTCTGTCCAGGACACGGTGGTGGCTCTGCAGGCTCTGTCCGCCTTCGCCGCTCTGCAGGGGTCAGAGCACTCCGACCTGGACGTCACGGTAACCAACGTGGACTCGGGCGTTGTCGCCTCCTTCCACATCGACCAGAACAACTTCCTGCTGCTCCAGAGTCGCCAGGTAACCATGGAGACGATGAACCATTAAAATTACCGCAGTGAAGTTAGTTTCCAGTCAGATATTCGCGAGCCGCGTCCGGCTCCAGGTCGATCCGACCGATGAACGATAATCTGGGCCAGAAGTTCTGCCAAAGATCAGAGGTTCAATGTGGGACCGTCTACAAACTCCAGAACCAAACAGAACCAAACACTCCTGACAACTAGTGTCATTCTGGTCCCAGTCTGATCTCATTCTGGTCTCATTCTGGTCCCAGTCTAGTCCCAGTCTGATCCCAGTCTGGTCCCATTCTGGTCCCAGTCTGATCCCATTCTGGTCCCAGTCTGATCTCATTCTGGTTCCAGTCTGATCTCATTCTGGTCCCATTCTGGTCTCATTCTGGTCCCAGTCTGATCCCAGTCTTATCTCATTCTGGTCCCAGTCTAGTCCCAGTCTGGTCCCATTCTGGTCCCATTCTGGTCTCATTCTGGTCCCATTCTGGTCTCATTCTGGTCCCAGTCTGATCTCATTCTGGTCCCAGTCTGATCCCATTCTGGTCCCAGTCTGATCTCATTCTGGTCCCAGTCTGATCTCTTCTGGTCCCAGTCTGATCTCATTCTGGTCTCATTCTGGTCCCAGTCTGATCCCAGTCTGGTCCCATTTTGGTCCCAGTCTGATCCCATTCTGGTCCCAGTCTGATCCCATTCTGGTCCCAGTCTGATCCCAGTCTTATCTCATTCTGGTCCCAGTCTAGTCCCAGTCTGGTCCCATTCTGGTCTCATTCTGGTCCCAGTCTGATCTCATTCTGGTCCCATTCTGGTCTCATTCTGGTCCCAGTCTGATCTCATTCTGGTCCCAGTCTGATCTCATTCTGGTCCCATTCTGGTCTCATTCTGGTTCCAGTCTGATCTCATTCTGGTCCCAGTCTGATCTCTTCTGGTCCCAGTCTGGTCCCAGTCTGGACCCATTCTGGTCTCATTCTGGTCCCATTCTGGTCCCAGTCTGGTCCCAGTCTGATGTCATTCTGGTCCCAGTCTGATCTCATTCTGGTCTCATTCTGGTCCCAGTCTAGTCCCAGTCTGGTCCCAGTCTGATCTCATTCTGGTCCCAGTCTGATCCCATTCTGGTCCCAGTCTGATCCCATTCTGGTCCCAGTCTGGTCCCAGTCTGGTCCCATTGTGGTCCCAGTCTGGTCCCATTGTGGTCCCAGTCTGATCTCATTCTGGTCCCAGTCTGGACCCAGTCTGATCCCATTCTGGTCCCAGTCTGGACCCATTCTGGTCTCATTCTGGTCCCAGTCTGATCCCATTCTGGTCCCATTCTGGTCTCATTCTGGTCCCAGTCT
>NW_006800419.1:278701-282797 GCF_000485575.1 Poecilia formosa
TCTCATTCTGGTCCCAGTCTGATCTCATTCTGGTCCCAGTCTGGTCCCAGTCTGATCTCATTCTGGTCCCAGTCTGGTCCCAGTCTGATCTCATTCTGGTCCCAGTCTGATCTCATTCTGGTCCCAGTCTGATCCCATTCTGGTCCCAGTCTGATCTCATTCTGGTCCCAGTCTGGTCCCATTCTGGTCCCAGTCTCTGCTGACTCGGCAGTTTCGGGTCTTTAAATGTTTAAACTGTCTTTTTCCAGATTGATCCAGAACCGGTTCTGGACCTGCAGGTGACGGCGTCGGGTCGTGGACTCGCTCTGCTCCAGGTACCTGCTTGCCTCCATGGTAACCATGGTAACGGCGCCCCCTGCTGCTTCTTCCTCACCTTCGTCTCTTTTTCAGCTCAACGTGTTTTACAACATCCGCAGCGAGGAGCTGCTGAGGAGGAGGGGCGCCGAAGAACACGAAGCGTTTTACCTGAAGGTGGCGCTGTTTGAGGAGCAGAACGAGGCTCACCTGTTCGTCTGCACCAGGTCAGGAGGTCACATGACCCACCTGCACCAGGTCAGGAGGTCACATGACCCACCTGCTGTCACTGTGGACTGATTCTGTTCCTGACATCATTTATTTCTCTGACTGTAAAGAGTCAAATCATGAAGAAAATCAGGAGATTTTTAATTTTCAAAATTAAAAAAGTAAATAAAATAAAGTTGAAAACATTTAAATTTCCAGAAATATTTAACTTTTTTATTTATTTGTGTAAGTTTATATTTATTCAGTTGTTATTTACTGGTTTTATTTTAAATATTCATTTCATTTTTGCAAATGTAGGAAAATCGATTGAATTTAAATACCTAAACATATAATAATCATCTTTTTTTCTGTTTTGTAAAAATGTAAATTTCCTGAAATATTTTTGGAAATTTTAGACATTTCATTTTTGTGTGAATGTTTTTTATTATCTTTATTTAAAATGTAGATTCTTTATTATTTTCTACTTTTCATAAATTCAGATGAATTAAATTTAAATTTACTTTTTTAAACAGATAAATAAAATTTTGACAGACTCAGAATCTTTCTGCTGCTTTGTGGCCCGGTTTGTTCGGGTTCTAACTGGTTCTGGTTCTGCGGCCCTCAGCCTGGCCCGCCACTTGGGCCTGAATGAGACGGGGATGGTTCTGATGGAGGTGGGTCTGCTGAGCGGCTTCAGCGCCCAACCGGACCTGGTACCGCTGGGCGGCGCCGTGAAGCGAGTGGAGACCGAGCCGGGGAGGGCGGTTCTGTACCTGGACTCTGTGAGCTGACACCTGATCCGGCTGGCCAGTTCTGTCTGGTTCTGTTTGGGCTCCAGAACCAACCGCGGTTCTGTCTGGTTCTGGTTCTGCAGGTGTCGACCCAGGAATCGTGTCTGCTCGTCCCGCTGCTGGTGGAGTTCAAGGTGGCCCGGGTCCAGGAAGCCTCGGTCAGCGTTTATGACTACTACGAGCCACGTAAGGTTCTGCTGAAGAGCCGGGCTTGGACCCGAAAGTGGACTACCAAAATAAAAGCTGGGTCTTCTGAGCTCCTGCTTCTCGAATCGCTTGGTGTTGCTTCAACATTTCAGCCTGAAGCCAAGATGAGCCGTTTTAAATCCAGACATTTAGCAGCAGAAATCATCAGTGTCCACAGCAGTTTATATAGAATATCAACACCCAGCTTTTATTTTGATAGTCCACTTCCATATTTGCATATTAGCTTAATGTTTAGCGCAGAGATAACTAAATAGTTAGCACTCAACTAGAAAAGTATTTAGCTAGATACTTAGCTAGCTGAGTGCTAAATATTTAGCTAGCTGCCAGCTAGCTAACACTTTTTAGCTAGCTCAATATTTAGCTGGTAAAGTAAATATTTAGTTTCAAACTATATCTATAAATGAATGAATGACATGGTGAAAATCTGCGTTTTGCTCTCCTGACAGGCTAAATAACTAATAATTATTTCAGTATAATTTTCCTCTGGGGTGTACTAATTTATGCATCACCAGAAATGTTAGTTTTATTGGCATTATACTGAAAATTTTAAAATATTTATTATTTTACTTGACGTTCACAATATTGTTAAAATATTAAAAATATTCACACATCTAAAGATTTTCATGGGGTGTACTAACTTTCTCTCAGGAATCCCAGATTTTCTTCTGCATCCATTTCTGCCGATTTAAAGACAAACTGCAAACTACTGAATATTAATGAGTTTCACTTTAAATCTGAATAATTAGCTACTTTAAATGATAATAAACTGAATTGATCTGAAGAGTGAAGTGCAGACAGTGCAGCTGATTCTGGGCTCTGGCGCCCCCTGCAGGCCGCAGGACGGTGCGGTCGTACCGGTCGTCTTTGCGGAGCGACGTCTCCTCCTGCTCCTTCTGCGGAGAGGACTGCAGCCGGTGCCGAGCGAACAACGACTACGAGCTGAACGCCGCGTCGCGCTGCAGCCGCCACTTCCTGCTGCGCCATTTCCTGCCCGCGCTGCTGCTCCTCTTCGTCATCTTCAGCGCCTGAAGGCAGCAGCCAGCTGGCCTTCCGTCCTGCAGCGGGTTAAATAATAAAACATGTGAGAGATTCTGAGTTGTGGCTGAATTTCTTCCTCTGGCTTCTTCGGGTTTTCAGGAATAAATCTAGAATAAAGTTTGTGCTCAATCTGAAGCAGATCTGGATCAGAGGAATCGGCGGACATGTTTGCACCTTCAGGTCGTTAGTGGTGTTTGTGGCTCAGAGCTGAACGGCCTAATTAAAGCAGACAAACAGGAGGTTAAGGATGAGCTTTCAGCTCATACAAGTCACTGAATCTTTGGCTAAAAGCAGAAAATGATTTTAATATTTCATGTATTCATCAGGAGGCCTGGCCACATCGACCAGAACCTCCAGGAACAGCTAAGCAGTTAGCTTCAGGATTAGCAGTTAGCTTCAGGATTAGCAGTTAGCTTCAGGATTAGCGGTTAGCTTCAGGATTAGCAGTTAGCTTCAGGATTAGCGGTTAGCTTTAGGATTAGCGGTTAGCTTTAGGATTTGCGGTTAGCTTTAGGATTAGCAGTTAGCATGTGAGCTACTATTTTAGCTTTTATTAATGCGCCCCCCAGCTGGGAAGTGAAGTTACTGCAGAACCTCTGAAGGTTCGGTCCAAAACATTGAAGCTCAAAACGTCTCAAACAGCCGAAAACGAAACAAATGAGAAGTTTTAACAAAAACTCATATTAATCTGTCAAACTCAGATGAATAAAAATAAAATATTTTTATTGAACTTATTTGAAATTTTAATATTTTGTTCATCCACGTGTTAAACACTTAAAGGTCAGGGGTTGAATACTTTATCAGGTTGTTTCTAAACCGGATCTGTTTGCCTCATGATGACCTGAATGGAGGTCCAGGTGAGTCCAAGCACAGGTTCATCGCCATGGCAACGCCATTTCATCAGAACAGCTGCAGGTTCTTTAACAACGACCTTCTTGATCTGGCCTCTAATAACAGCAGGAATATGTGTTTAATTTTAATCCGGTGTTTTATTTTTATTTTCTCTCTAAGTTCTCAGCTCCGCCGGTAGGGGGCAGTCTTGCTTCACAGATGGACCTTCATCATCATCATCACTCTGGTTAAACCCGGTGCAGACACCTCCAGGGATCTGATGGAGATGTTTACTCTGATTATGGAGAAAATTATCAATAATATTCAACATGAAGTTTAATTAAAATAAAAACTGATCAATCAGCTGATCCAGTTATCAATCAATGCATTAAGATCAATTCAAGCCATTAAAACGCCTGGATGAGTTTCTCTGATGTTTTGGGTCGTTAGCTGTTAGCATGGGATTCATTATTTAGTCATAAATGCTGCAGTTTCAAACTAAATATTATATTTCGAAGCTAAATGTTTACTTTGAATCTCATAATTATTTTAAAACTAAATATGTTTGTGAACTAAATCTGAGTTTAGTTTGAAGCTAAAGCACAACCATAAAAACACTGAGATTTATGAATGAATGAATAATGTTGCAAACCCAGCCAGCATGCCCAGGTGGGCCCCATGTGGGGGGAAAGGAGGGCTGATGTATGGGTCCCATATGGGTTTGTCCG
>NW_006800419.1:282807-283771 GCF_000485575.1 Poecilia formosa
CGGACAAACCCATATGGGACCCATACATCAGCCCTCCTTTCCCCCCACATGGGGCCCACCTAGGCATGCTGGCTGGGAAACTATGACTAATAGATTAATGTCCATCATAACACGCTAAATACTCCAAAATATTTCTGTTAGTTTTTCACTCTAAAATACATTCAGTCACATTAAATGATCCATGTTCAGTTTTTACGTCTTTGCAAGAGAATAGTTTTATTTTTCACTTGAAAACTTCCTGGATTTATTACAGGTTCATGATTCAGTGAGTTTCTGTTATTGCAGCAGATGTTCAGGTTTATGTTGTCATAAACAGTCCCACAGCATAATGCTGCCGCTAACAGAACCTCAGCTGGTCCTGCTGAGGTTCAGAAACCTGATGCTAGCTGTTGCTCGGCCCGTTATTTTTACATTAAAAATAATTTAATATAATCAGTAGAATGTTTTACCTCAGCCTGGAAAAATCCAAGGAAAAGAAAAATAAAATAGAAAAACATTTGTATTCCATGTTAAGGTAGAACTGGAAGCAGGATGCATTATGGGAAGCAGACTTCCCAGATCTTCCTCAAAATTCACATTTTATTTCAAATCAACAGATTCAAAACTGGAAATAGATAAAATGATCAAAATGAACCAAAATCTGCAGAATATTTATTAGAGACTCTAAACTACAATTATTAAACTAGCTAAAATAAATAAACCACAAACTGAAGAGAAAGATTTACATGTTATGATGCGTAACCATGACAACCAGGTTTTGTTTTCACAACCAGGTGAAGCTCAAATGACACCTGACCTTTGACCCCAGTGGAGTTGAACAGAGGCAGAAGGAGGAAGTTAAAGTTGTTTTCCATCCTGACAGCAGAAGGAAAACAAAATGGCTGAACTTCAAACCCGCTCCGAGTTTCAAATGATTCTGGTATCATCCCAGACCCCAAAGTCTCCCAGGCCCCAACGTCTCCCA
>NW_006800419.1:284839-286875 GCF_000485575.1 Poecilia formosa
GACCCCATCGTCTCCCAGACCCCAACGTCTCCCAGACCCCAACGTCTCCCAGACCCCATCGTCTCCCAGACCCCATCGTCTCCCAGACCCCAACGTCTCCCAGACCCAGCAGGATGGATGTTTTCTTTCTGTCGGTGGTTCGTGAAGAGAAGACGGTCTGAGTGATGCTGGAGAGGCGGAACGCCACCGCGCTTTATGAGCTGAATTCCTGGAGTTGGGAAATGTTGGGTCTGTTAGCGGTTAGCAGCAGATTAAGCTTTAATTAGCATTTCCCAAATATTCACAACTGTTTCTAATTTTCATAAGCCACCACAAAGTTTATGGCACCAAACCCTCCGAGTCTGAACAAACGATGTTTCCTCAACTTTCAGAAAAAAAATCTTCAATGTCTGGAATAAAATAAAACTGGATCTGATCAGATGATGATAAAATTACATCTTCATCAGGAAGTGATTTCAGGCTGGTGCTTCTTAGTTTTATTCATCTCCCTGTTAGAAATGATGACATATGAGAGTAAAAAGCAACAGAAAGACAGAAGAAATGAAATCTGCAGGTCCAGCATAACACCGATCAGCTCTGGGTTCACAGGAAGCAACCAGAAACTTTCTGCGTTAATCAAACGTTTTAATAGATTTATACTTTTTAAGCTGATTTTCATTTAGAAAAGCTGACTTTTGTCTCATGATTATTTCTGTTGCCCCGGCAACGTTAATCCCAGTTATTTCCGTCTAATTTGGTGAAAATGGAGCAGAAAAAAAAACACGTTTTCAAACTTATAAAGGTGAACAATGAACATCTTCCTGTTGCTCTGATTGGTGAATAGATCGGTTTTATGTTTTATTACAATAAATTAAAACTTTTAATGGCCCTGTGACAGACTGGTGACCAGTCCAAGTGACCAGTCCAAGTGACCAGTCCAGGTGACCAGTCCAGGTAACCAGTGCAGGTGACCAGTGCAGGTGACCAGTTCAGGTGACCCCGCCTCTCGCCCGGAATGTTATCTGGAGAGGCAGCAGCTCCTCCTAACCCCTTAGGGACAAAGGTGTTAGAAAATGGATGGATGAAAACTTTTAGTTTCTTTTCAAAATAAAAGTACCTTTGATGCATCTTTTCACAGATTTATGACAACATGAATCTCATCTTATGAAGATGGAAACATTTAACTTTTACTCTGGTGCATAAATCACTTTTATCAGTTATTAAAACCAAGCATAGAAAATGTTTCCCTGATTTTCTGCAGAGATCAGCCAGGAAACGCCTCAACATGTCTGCAGGGTCAAAGGTCGCAGCAGATATTTCTGAGCCTGTCTTGGAACAATATTTCTATAAAAACAAGCGTTGATGGATCTGCAGAATAACGACTGATGGATCCCCGCCTTCCCCTTCGGCCTGTTCTCCTTCTCACTCCTCGGCAGGTTCAGATCCAGGAAAACAAGTCGAGACTCGAAACGCCGATGATTCCCTGAGCCGCCGTCAAAACGCTGAAGGAGAAACAAGTTTTCAGCAGATTCTCCTTTTATCCTTCCAAAAGCTGACAGTGCATGATGCTGCCACCACCGTGCTTCACTGTAGTTCAGGCTGTTCCAATAAAAACCAACTGAAACTAAAAGTCAGACGATTTTTATTGTAGAAATTATAAAAACAAAGAATGAAGGAATAAATCTGGACCAAAACAAAGTTATTTATTGTGAAGTGGAAAAGTTTCCACATAATTCATATTTCATGTTTGACCAGGAGGAAGCTGCAGTCTGGGCCCAGCAGAACCAGTAAGACCGGTGGCAGCTGTTCAGCGTGCGGCCAGCAGGGGGCAGCAGAGCTTTCTGGAAGATTCTTCATGGTTTTCATTTTCCATCTCCTCCTGACTGCAGCCGGAGGAAGAGGAGCAAGATGATGAAGACTTTTTCCACCAACACATTTCAGCTGGAGGCGAAAAGAGAAACCTGCAGCAAGAGGCAGCGCTGGCTGTCAGGGTGTGTGTGAGTGTGTGTGTGTGTGTGTGTGAGTGTGTGTGTGAGTGTGTGTGTGTGTGTGTGTGA
>NW_006800419.1:287298-298336 GCF_000485575.1 Poecilia formosa
GTGTGTATGAGTGTGTGTGTGCGTGTGTGTGTGTGTGTCTGTGTGTGTGTGTGTATGAGTGTGTGTGTGAGCCTCCCAGTCGGCTCTGTTTGATCCTCAGACCTGGACTGGTTTCCATCATCCCTCCATGACAGAAGGAATGCAGCAGCAGCAGCAGCTCTGGCTCAGAACCGGGTCCGGAACCAGCAGCTCGATTCTGCAGTTCAGGCTTCACGAAAGCGTTGTGGTTGTCATGGCAACCAGATTGTTAATTTACAAAATGTTTAGTAATATGTTTTCATTCATTCAGAGATTCTTCCTGTTGTGAACAGAAAAGGAAAGCTGCAGTTTTGTCTGTTTCAGTCCGGAGCTACAGGATCAAAACAAGCTAATCGGGTTAGCTTGACCTTTTAGCATGACGGCTCACCGTCTGATCACCAGAGCAGAAAGAGCTACAACACAGATAAACATTTAGCTAAGGAGTTAAAAAATACTTAGCTACTAATTTGGATGAATATTTAGCTAAGCATTTTAGCTAGCAAGTTAAATACGTAGCCTAGTAGCTTTCTAGCTAGATATTTAGCTTCAAATTTTCTTTAGCTAAATATTCATCAACCTAAATATTTTGCTAACAACTTAGCTACATATTTAGCACCAATAACTCCTCACCTTGTTATGCATTCATTTATGAATGTCACAGTTTCAAACTATTCAATGTGAAGCTAAATATTTAGTTAGCAAGCAAAATAAGTTAAGACTAAATATTTAGCTAAAATCTCTATTTACAAGTGAAGAAAGAAGATGGTGGAAATATGACTGGATGTTGTTTTTCCTCTTTTGACAAATTATTGCCTTTAGGTTTTGACTGTAACTGTAAAAATGGCCGCCGTACGGTTAGGGTTTTCGTGACGGCATGTAGCCATAATGTTTTGCCTGAGCCAACACCTTGCGGTCTCACAGCAGAACCGGCCCAGTCTGGTGGAAGGTGCAGCGACTGGGTCCAGTTAGCAAACTAAAGCTGTTTATTTCATAAATGAGAAGCATTAAAGCTTTCAATCATCGTGGCCCGCGGCGCTGCCCGATCTGCGGCTCTGCTCTCTCTGCTCACATTAAGCTGCTTTTGTTCTGCTAATTCAGAACAAATGAAGAGAAGCGCTGAGACCCGGGAGGCGGAGTAGCGCTGGCTTCAGGCTGATCGCTTCTGACAGTTATTGGACACATGATGAGCCAAGCTGCGGTGGAACCAAGTTTGTTGAGTAAATCTTGTTCTGCAGAGTCTCGGTTATGAAACCAAGGCTGGTCCACCAGACAGATGTGTTCGCTTCTCTACATCTGGACCCAATGACCGATGATTCAGCTCCTCATCCACCAACACTCTGCTACGTGTGGCTTCAGCAACCATTTGCTCTGATTCACAAAGCAAATAGCGAAGCTGCAGTAAACAGCCGGCCTGTAAAGGTCACAGCCACGACCTTTAGTCCAGCGAAGCTCCCAAACATGGAATCACCTGTCAACATGACAGATGTTTGGAAACGAGGAAAACATGAAACCAGCTGGTTGTAAAAGTTTCCGTCTTTAAACGTTGAAGCTTCAGAATCAAATCCGACCCGGGAACACAGCCCGCTCCGCCAGACGGCTCCTAAATACCTAGCTTGTTCACTTAATATTTAGCTTTGTAAAGCTATTTAGTTTGCCAGACAAATATTTGAATTTCTAGCTAAATATAACATTATAATTAGCTCTGCTGAAATGATACTAAGGCAAAGCTAATGCTAAAGCACTAAATTCAACTATGCTGACATCCACAATGTGTCGGGGAGAGCTATGCTAGCATGTTGTTGCTAAAGCCTTGTCTTCTGCCTACATCTCCCAGAATGCTGTGCGGTTGTGGATCGGTGTTCAGTAAAAGTATTGAATATTCTATCAGTATTATCTATCATTATTGATCGTGTGTCTATATTGCTATTGATTTGTTGCCCGGCCCTAAAAGTTTCTTTAAAAAGAAGAGAATATGAGGAGAGGAAACAGAAGTGCCTTTGCACACATTTCAAAATAAGAACATGAACATAAACGTCTACCTGAAGAATTCTTCACAGAAGATAATAAAAACTTAAACACTGATGTTGTAATTTACTCAACTGAAAGTTTACAAAGCAGTAAATTAACACTTTAGAATTTTTTTTGGAAAATGATTTTAGGGAAAGCTAAGTGTGCTAACTGTTTTCAAGGTTAGCGAAAGTGCTAAGCTAAAGTTAGCTCTGCTGTTACGTTAGCGGGATCCCCACTGCGCTTATCTTAAAGTTGGAGCATGAAACTCACAGAGGATGATAAGACATGAACTGCTCAGTTCTCTAAAAGATGAAAACATTTTCAGATGTTTGTGTGAAAGTAAATAAAAACAGATCTGACTTCAGCTTTTCTGAGGTCACCGCTAAAACGACGCTGATGGGAAACAGACTGCGTCCGTTTCTTTACTGCTCAGTTTAACAAGCTGCTTTCTGCTCCATGATAAAAACTGTTCAAACACAGCCGCAGTGTGGATCATCGTCCACCCGGCGGACTGGAGCTGGTGTCCCGCAGGGAACAATGGCTTAAAGATGTCCTCCGTCCTGAAGCTGCAGCTGATTCCACTTCAAACAGCAGACTAACAAACATGGCGGCGGCGCACCTGCAGCTTCACGACATCTGATGGTCACCTGTTAACTGCAGATAACCCCGGCTAGCACATGAGGTAACACTTTATTTGAAGGGGTGAGTCTGCTGACATGACACTGTCATAAACATGACATAACATCTGTGATGAACATAAATTCTTTATGAATGTTTATGACGGTGTCATCATGTCAGTCCTATGCAAACCCGTCAAATAAAGTGATACGGCAGGGTTAGGGTTCAGAAAATCAAATTTCCTAATAGATTCGTTGTTTTAGCGGTGGAGTGGCCCGACGACCCGGTGGAAGGGCCCAGTGTGAGGGCCCAGTGTGAGGGCCCGGTGTGAGGGCCCAAAGGAAGGGCCCAGTGTGAGGGCCCGGTGTGAGGGCCCAGTGTGAGGGCCCAATGGAAGGGCCCAGTGTGAGGGCCCGGTGTGAGGGCCCTCACACCAGGGCCGGTGGACCTGGAGACACTCGGGGTGTTCATGTTTTCATGTTGCTGAAATAATTCTGATTCAGAGAGAAAAACGAAAATGAGTCTGAAAACTGGTGAGAAAGTTAAAATAATAAAACCCAACAGACTGGAACCCCACCAGGGATTTAAAAGGTCTTTGACAGTTATTCAGTCTGACTAAAGTCCTGAAAACTCATGGAGACTAAATATTGAATTATGAAGCTAAATGTTTAGTTGAAACTGTGACATTCATAAACGTAATAACACGAAGGAAATATAACCCCATATTTCAGTGTTG
Organism: Poecilia formosa; assembly: GCF_000485575.1. NCBI lineage: Eukaryota > Metazoa > Chordata > Actinopteri > Cyprinodontiformes > Poeciliidae > Poecilia > Poecilia formosa. Next base: position 290,681 of record NW_006800419.1, read on the forward strand.
TAGGACTCGAGATCGGCCTTGGCCTCCATTTTTTGATGGTCTTGGGCTCTGAGGACTCGGCATTTTATTTCAAGACCAGTCGAGACCGCAACTGTGAAAATATCACTAAGCTACAGCATACTGTCCAGTTTATTTGTTAACATCTTTGTTTTCCGTGGATGGAAAACGCACCATTAAAATCCAACCAATAACGTGTTTCTGTTCCCCCACCTTTACTCGCACGCGGAGTTCAGACATGCGCAGTGGTTTCCTCTCAGCGGCAGAAGATGTCTGTCTAATCATCAGTAATATAATATCGCTGCATAAATCATAAGAAATCCGATGGCCACAGCTAACTCAGCAGCGCTTCGCTTTCACAGACGGTGGGGACAACGTCTAACTTTTTTCGTCACTTAGAAAAGTAGCTCAAAGAAGGTAAGCTCCGTTGACGTGATGTTAGCAAAACTAGCTGTACAGAGACACGTTATTTGTGATGGAAAAAAAAGTCACTCACTGCCTGAATTATTGTGCGGAGGTGTTGACTGACTTGTCGCATATATGGGACAATGCTGTGTCCAAAAGTCAGCAATATATTGATGCGACATTCAGAAACAGTCCCATTCTTCTGCACGGCTCTTTACTTATTAGATAGGACTGGAGTGTCGCTGAGAGCCGTTCTTTGTTCTTGTAATCCTCTGCGTACACTGCAGTAGCTATCATTATTTTATTTAATTATGTACATTGATTTTTTTAAATTAAATAAATAGAACACAATAACGAAAGAGCACAGAGCATGCACATTGCTCGTTCAAAGTGGCAGCTGTAATGTGTGCCATGGTGTCAGACTACCTGGCTTCATGTAGCAGGAGAGAGGGTGAGAACAGTCACGGTGAGCGCCTTGTGCTTGGTTACTTTCTGCTTGTTGCTCCTCGGTCAGTGTTCATAGTTGAGTGTCAGGGCATTGCCTCAATTGCTGTGTTTAATGGTGCAGATAATGATGGTTTCTGACATGAGCAATATGGGCAAACACCCAGGGCGTTATCTTTTTAGGGATGGCACAAGACCACTGCAGATTGTAGCACAAAGATGGAAGATGTTCTGCTTTTAGTATTGGTTAAATTTAAAGTATTTAATATCTAGGTGCTTTTATGTGAATATGGATCTTTCAGATCAATTGGAGAAGTAATTTTGATCATATTTCACCACTTTATCGTGTCCTGCAGTGTGGGGCGCTGGTCTTGGTCTTGACTTGGTCTCGGGTTAGGTGGTCTTGACCACAACACTGCCATATTTCCCTCTTATGGCTGAATAACCCAAAGTATTGCTGTTAATTTTACAAACAGCAGCTGTCAACATAAAGTTTTATAATAAGTTCTGTGTGGATCGCTTCATTTCTGCTCAATACAAACAACTTTCCTTAAATAAAAGTTAAACAAATATGCTCATTATTTTTACTGAATTTATGACCATTTTCATTCAGAACCAGCAGACGTTAAAATCTGATCAAACGAAAACTTTGTCATGTTTTCTTAATTCAGCTCATTAATAAAGTTTTAGTTTCCTTTTGTTGCGCAAAGTGCCTCCGCTGTATGTGACGATTAGCTCAGTGAGAGGTGTGGCAGCCGTCCTCCGGTCAGAAGGGGGCGCTGCGTGCTGAAACCCACATGCTTGAGGAGCGAGTGGGAAACGGTATGTGTGGCGGAGAGTGGAGACGGCCATAGACATTAATACTTTAATTTAATTAATTAGTATTGATGTCTATGGAGACGGCGACCGGAGCAGGGCTATTAAGAAACGTCTGTGCAGCTTTCAGCTGTTAGCTGGGGCTATTAAAGTTAACCTCCAACCACCGCCTGGTTCATGTTCAAGGCGAGAGAGGGAGTTAACCCCGAAGCAGAGACTTGACTTCGGCCCTGGAGGAAACCGCGGTAAAGCTAGCCGCCCGCACAAGATATTCACGTGCGCGACAGCTCAAGACATTATGGTACACCCGTTTACGTGCTGCTTTCACAATAAAAGCGCACATCCGGTCCATGTTTGATCCAGGTGCTGCAGTTGTAAAAAGAAATAATGTATCAGAAATAATTGGGGGCATTATGCAATGCTGAAAAACTCTGTTTCCAGTGACAGAGGGACACCTCTGGAACACAACCAGCAAACGTCAACCAGATCTGACGTATAATTTCAAAATAAAAGCCTATTAAAAAAGCACATTTTTACTTTTTTCCCCTAATTTGAAGTGCTTATTCCTTATAGAATGGAAAACGGGTCAGAAACCAGAGTGACATTTAAAACCATAAAGATCAAATTTAATAAATGTAATATTTTTATTCAAACTGGATGTTTAAAATGTTCATAAAAGTTTTAATGATAGACATTTTTATACATGATTTTATTTTTATAGTTTTCAGTGAAATGTAATCAAGTCCTGAACAGCAGACATGAATAATGAAACATCCAGCAGATAGAGTGCCTGCTGCTGGGGCACTGGGAGACATCAGCAGAACCAGCTCAGGTCCTGAAACCATGACGACCATGTCACCATGACGACCCAGAGCTCCAGGAAGTCGGCTGAGGGTTCAGAGCAGCTGGAGGCGAGAAGATCCAGAACATCCAACCAGAGAAGAATGGATACCAGACAAGCATTCATCCAACCGTTCAGCCAACCGTTCGTTCATCCATCCAGGATATTTTCTATCTCTAATTTCTCCATGACTGGTTTTATGGACCAGTTAAGAACCAGAACCAGAGACTGATGGGTCAAACTGTGTCCGTCCTCTGCAGACAGACGTCCTTTCCTCAGGTGGACATCCTGGACGTTTGTCCTCTGGACGTCCTGAGCTCTTTGTCTCGTCAGGAACCACAAACTCCAGGCCACCCACATGAGATTTTCAGTAGTTTTATTGAAAAATGCCTCTTCCGTTTTCAGAAATAAATAAGAAAATACGGCTGTGGATTTCACAATCTGCAGCTAAAACAATAAAAAGTGATGCTGCGTCTGAAAAGTTCTGACTCGACCCGGTAGAACAACAGGACGGTGAAGCGGCGCGTGACAGAATGAAGGCAAACTGATAAATACTAAGATACACATGAGAGCCGAGTTATACTGGACCTGAAGCTCTGCTGCGGCTTTAACACTCACTCTATGCAAATATGTTACAGGCAGGAAAACGGGAAGCTCACAGGGTTTACTGGGTTTACTGGTCCAAGCAGAACCTCCTCCGGTTCTAAGAACTGGGTCAAACACTCGCCTCCTCCAGTGCCGACACCGCCGCGCCAAACAGTATTCACAAACACCTTCAGGCGTTCAGCCGCCGCTCTTACGACGTCAGCCTGTCAGACGGCGTTCTGGGCAGCGACCTCTTCCGGCGCTGGTTCTGGAGCAGCTGGTTCTCCTGGGGGGCGGTGCCGGCCCGGGTTCCTGCTCGGAGACGCTGCGTTGAGATTAGAGGACAGACGACCGCACGCTCTGAGCATGCTCAAGTTAGTAAGACGGCACAGGTTAGTCACAGCAGGGGGCGTGGCCACATGGAGAGGGGGCGTGGCCAATGCGTCTGACGGCAGCTAGCAGGGAGAGGTTCTGTTCTGGTTCTGATCCAGACTGGACTAAAACTGGACTCACTGACAGAACCAGAACAGTTCTGTTCAGTCCAGATGACTGGACCTGACATTGATGCATCCCAAAAACTGGCAGTGGTCACACTTCTGCTAATGTGCTAATAGCAGAGCTAACGTTTTGTTTACCAACTTTGAAAACGTTTAGCGCACTTAGCTACCCTCATTTAGACGTTTATATTCATGCCCTTATTTTGAAGGGGCTGAATGCCGTTTACCCAACAGTCTCATTTCCTCTTGGCACATTTGAAGTTAGCATTTTAGCACTAGCTTCTAGTAAATACCTTGTCAGTACAGCAAATTAGCATTAGTGGAAGTAAGTTTATTGTTTTAATGCTTAAGTGTTAGCATTAGCTTAATCTAAATACTCTGTTGCTAAAGTGCTACATCATTAGCTGAACTAATGCTTACAATTAGTGTTTTAGGGTCAAGCATTAGCTTTAGCTTAATACCACATTAGTTTAGTGCTTTAGCATTAGCTGAAATAATATTTTTGCATTATTGCTTTAGGGTTAGCATTAGCTTTGGATAAATACGATGTCAAGATAGCGCGTCACTGTTAGGATAACTAATGTTTATGATTAGTGCTTCAGGATTAGCAATAGCTTTCACTAAGTACCACATTAGTAAAGTGCCTTAGCGCAGTGTTTTTCAACCTTTTCTGAGCCAAGGTACATTGTTTTAATTGAACACCACCAACCAAAAATGTAATCAAAGATACTCTGTAGCCGCCTATATTACATATAAAGTCATTCTTATCAAAGTGTCTTGAATAGGAATCAAATAAACACAAAAAAATATGTATCATATTTTACATTTCTTATTTCAAATTGCACTTAACATGTCCACTTCAAAAATACACCTGAACACCTGAACAGCCACAACACTGTGGTGTGATGCATGAATGTGGTAACATTCATGTATCACTAATTCTCTTGTTTTAATGTAAAATCCTCTGTACCTACTGCCATCTAGTGGTAAGAAAATTACATGATTACACCGCTAGTCAGTACTACAGCAGAGACACTCAGAGATGGCATTATTTACAGATAGTTTGTTTTCAAAAAAATCTTTTAAGACCAATTACCCTATTTTCCAGACTATGAGCGCACCATGCTATAAACCGTGCCTTCAAATTTTTTACCCCCCCTGAAAACTTACATATATCAGCCGCACCGGGCTGCAGGCCGCTGGTATCTCTGCCGCTCTCGGTTTCCCATAAGGACCCAGCAGAGGGCAGCAGAGGGCTGCGTCCTAATAACTGCTGGTTTTGTTCACGCCGAGTTTACGTGCAGCGGCTTTATTTCCCTCCTGTGCTGCCAGATCGATACTCCTCAACTTAGAAGCTCCATCATATGAGTTTGAAAACATTTCTACGTCGTGCTGCTAGCATGTGGTTGTTCTAAATGAAAATCAGCGCGTTCTTCTTTGATTTCCAATTTTGACTTCCAATGATTCACTTCCTGCTAGAGAGCCCCCTGGTGGTTGAAGAAGAATTCACAGAAAAGCCATATGTTCAAAGTGTAAGAAAGAAGTAGCAGCTTATAGTCCGGAAAATACGGGAGGTGAAATTGGATCATTTCTACGGCACACCTGACAATCACTCACGGTGAACTAGTGTGCCGCAGCACAGTGGTTGAAAAACACTGCCTTAGCGTTAGCAGAAGTAATGGTTTTGACTGAGTGTTTTAGAGCTGCGCGGCTAACTTTTTAGTTAGCATTATCCACTTCTTCTAAAAATAATCCAGAAAGGTTGAGTAAATATCCAGGACAGATTTTCATTTAGTCCCGATGAGCTGTCAGAGGCAGAGGCCACGCCCCCTGCAGGTGTTAGTCAGGTGACCTGATCACACAGTTTGAAGCTGAGTTGGTTACTGACAGAAACCCAGTTTAGGACAACACAGAGGAAAGGTTCTGTGGATGGAGAGGAACCGGACCCTCCGGGGTCACAGAGGAGCGGTGCCGGGTTACGAGTTAAAGCCGGGTTCAGGACGACCCGCCTCTGTTAATCCACTTCTGTTAGTATGGGCTGTGGTTCTGCTCATGCTCCTCCACTGAGCCGGGCGGGTCGGTGGCGCCGGCGCCGCTGCGGTTAGTACGGCTCCCCTCGCTGCTGGTTAAGTGTTCCGGTTCCGGCGGTTTCCTCTAAGCGGTTCTAACAGTGTTTGTTCTGGCAGTCAGTGAAAGCAGCACAGGCGGCATTACAAGGCTAATTATACGGTGAACCTGAAACGGGCCAGACAGGATGGACCGGGTCAGAACCATCAGCTCAACACATGCACAAATGCTCAGAGTCTGGGTCCAGGTTCCGACCCGAAGGCTGCATGGGCGGGGCTTCAGACCGGACCGTCATTCAGAGGTTCTGCTGTTCCAGAATGGGCCAGAACCATTTCAGAACCGGTCAGGACGGGTCAGAACTATCCAGTGAGGGCCAGAATTGAACTGGAACTGAACTGGATCTGTGACCCGGTTCTGTGGTGTGGTTCTGATCCACTCCTGGACCCAGACTCGTCACCAGAGGATCGTTCCCACATCACCATTCCTCCTCCTACGTACCTATGTATCCCTGGCCGTTGTAGGGAATCCCCACGCACTGCGAGGAGTCGCAGTAGCCGGGGGGCCCCGGGGGGCCGCGGGCCCCGGCGTAGCCCGGACGTCCCGGAGGGCCGCGGGGCCCGGGGGAACCTGAGGGGCCCGGGGTCCCGGTCCGACTCTCTCCTGCAGGACCTGGGGGTCAGAGTTCAGGTCAAACACTTCCTGGTTCTGTATGGTTAGGAACAGGAGCATTTCCTGTCTCATTAGACAATAAAAGCCTCTAGTCAGTCATCCTGTATGCTTTTCAAAATAAAAGCTACTGAGCTTTTATATAAATATTTCATTAGGATTTTGTTTGCTAAAGTATGATCAATATTCTATAGAATAATTTATCCTTCCACAGAAAATTATACCTTTCAAAATAAAACCCTGATGGTATATAACACAATTAAAACAGGTGAGTGACTTTAGCCTTTCAAAATAAAAGTGTCATCTTAAAACATAAAATCAAAACAGATGTTTTTAATGATTCAGATACTTTTCAAAATAAAAGCTTTGCTTTTTCCTGGTTCAGTTTTTACAAGCATCCAGAACATAAACACTGATGCTGGTACCTGGCGGCCCTCTGGGTCCTTTCTGTCCGACTCCTGGGACTCCTCGGTCGCCTTTTTCTCCTGCGGGACCTGAACACACCGCAGGTCACATATTGAGCCGTCCTCACCAGGTTCCGGTTCCGGTTCCAATTCCGGACCTACCTCTCTCGCCCTGCTGGCCGGGTTGGCCCGGGCTGCCGGGGAACCCGTTCCTGCCTCCGGCACCGGGCTCCCCACGGGGCCCCTGCCTGCCCGGCGGCCCTGGCGGCCCCGGGGGGCCCGGGCTGCTGGGGTAGTTCCCGTTGGGGATCTGGTTCAGCATGGTGTTGACCCGGCTCATCTGGTCTGAAACAGAACCGGGAGCGTTCCTGACCAGAACCAGCAGGGAGCGACGCTTAGCTTAGCATAGCTTAGCGGCGGCGGCTACGTACCGCTGACCAGCTGTGAGCAGACCTGGCGGGCGATGGAGCGCATCATGTTCTGGGGGGCGAAGTCGCCCTGCGGCAACACAGAGCAGCCGACTTAGAGTCTGATAAAATCACCATGACGACATGTTGCTGACGTTAGCGAGCTTCCTGCTACATGACGTATGCTAGTTACTACAGCAGAACGAGTAACCTTCAGCCTTTTGGACCAGAGCACGTTGAAACAGAAGAAAACAGAAACAATGAGGAGATGAAGATGAACAAACTGAGGAAGAGGAGCGAGATGAAACAAAATCCAAAGAAGACAAAGATTTCTTCTGATAGCAGCTTCCAAATCGAGAAAATAGCTAACTGTTCTAGCTACATAGCACCTTCTGACGGCACTAAACGATCTCCATCTTTTTACTCAGGTGTTTGTACATTTGAAATAAACGTTACTCAACAAAAGTTGTTAACTTATCACAGCTCCTGCTAACGGTGTTAGCTCTACGGCTCCTGCTAACGGTGTT
>NW_006800419.1:299640-302095 GCF_000485575.1 Poecilia formosa
ATAGTAATAACAATAGTAATAACAATAGTAATAACAATAGTAATAACAATAATAATAATTCTCTCTGTGTTCATAACGAAAACTTAAACTTTAAAATCCCAGCTGACCCAGTTCCGGTTCTGCTGCCTCTCAGAACATTCTGGACCTGGCCAGGGAATCCCTCACACTCTGGGTGTGGTCTGGTCCAGATCCTGCCCGGATCCGGTCCGGTTGTCAGAACATGAGTTTTATCTGCTTCCGGTCCAGAACCGGAGCAGAACCGGGCTTACCTTCTGTCCCGGAAGGCCTGAGTCTCCGGGGTCTCCCTTCGGTCCCGGCCGGCCCTGAGGAGGAGAGCACAGGGAGTCAGATCAGAACCGCCCGGTTCACTGACAGCAGGACTCTTCCGGTTCTGATCCAGGTTCAATCCCGATCCTTTGAATTCTGGTAGTTGTAGGGAATTTCTGGGAATTTCCTGATTAACTTTTCATCAGGAACGTTCCTCAGGTTTCCTTTTCCTAATCGGATCAGATCCACTTCATCCCAAACAGTCTGACCCAGTCTTGTTCGATCTGACCCAGTTCGACCCGGTCCGGTCAGGAATATGATGACTTCATCCCGAAAAACTTGATTCATGATCAAACTGACAATTACAAAATAAATTCCTCTGAGTCTGACAGCAGCGGTTCTGGTTCTGAAGCTCTGATCCTCTGAAAACCGGTCGGGTTTAAACGATTCGGACCAACATGGAGGAGAGTCTGCTGCCTGCAGTTAGTGGAAGGAAAAACTGGACCGGGTCAGAACAGGCCGACCAACCGAGTCAGAACCGACCGGGTCAGAACCGACCGGGTGAGAACCGACCGGGTGAGAACTGACAGACCTGGACAGAACTGACAGATCGGGTCAGAACCGACCGGTCAGAACCGACAGATCGGGTCAGAACCGACAGACCGGGGCAGAACCGACCGAGGGGTTTATGACCACAGTAAAGAATCTTCTTTTTATTCGGTTTCACAGAAAACTGATGGATGTTAAAATCGGACAGGAAGTCCAGGTGTGTGAGTCGGACTTACGGCCTCTCCAGGGATGGACATGCCGCTGGGCCCCTGGGGGCCGGGCAGACCCATGGGCCCCGGGGGTCCGATGTTTCCTGGCGGCCCTGCTGGCCCCTGAGGCACAGAGAGCAGCATGAGACATGTAACGAGTGGAGCGTCCTGCAGCGGAGAGGATCTTTGATCAGAGAAACTCACCGGAGCTCCGGCTTCGCCTCGCTCACCTCGGGGCCCCTTACTCCCGGGAGCGCCCTGCGGGGACACACAGCGAGCTGCAGGAGGCCAGGTTGCTGCAGCAACCTGCCGCTGCAGCAACCTGCTGCAGCAACCTGCTGCAGCAACCTCTAGTTGCAGCAGGTTGCTGCATCATGTGAAGGTGGACGGAGCAGACTGCAATCACGCCATGAACACATGAATGATGCAACACACCGACATGTTGCAGCAACCAGAGGCAACCTGTTGGAGCAACCAGAGGCAACCTGTTGGAGCAACCAGAGGCAACCTGTTGCAGCAACCAGAGGCAACCTGTTGCAGCAACCAGAGGCAACCTGTTGGAGCAACCAGAGGCAACCTGTTGCAGCTACCAGAGGCAACCTGTTGGAGCTACCAGAGGCAACCTGTTGCAGCTACCAGAGGCAACCTGTTGCAGCTACCAGAGGCAACCTGTTGGAGCAACCAGAGGCAACCTGTTGCCAGTCAGAAGTTGCAGCATGTTGCAGCTGTGTTTCTTAGCTCTTGTTCTGCCTCCTTCCTGTGTTCGCTGAGCGGTTGCATCATTGGTTCTGGTCCGATTCCGGAGTCTCCAGAACCGCCGGTTCTGCCGGGTTTGTGAACCGGGCCTGAGCGCTGACTCACCACTGGACCCTGGGGGCCCGGCTGGCCGCTGGCCTCCGACGTGCAGGTGCAGGCGTTGGGCAGGGCGGGGCACTTCAGCTCGTCTCTCTGCAGGACAAACACAGGTCAAAGGTCAACGTGGAAGACAGAGGAAACTGGTACCAAAGCACCTATAGTTCTGGTTCTGAACCGGAAGCAGAATTAATCAGAGTTCTGATTCCTCTGAGAGGAAGCTGCTAAAAGTTCTAAAGGTTGATGGAAAGTTTAGTGGAGGGAAAACATGTTGCAGCCAGCAGCCTGATCAGATCAGCACTGTTGGGTTTACATGAATAAACTCTTTAAATAAACCGTTAGCTGCTTCTTTCAGAAAATCTTCAGGCTGAGCTGCACTTTTTCCTTCCTCCACGTTTTCCTGTGAAACTCTCAGAAGCTCTGGAGACTCCAGCCAAACATTTTGGCATAGTTTTCTTGTTTTGTGCTGCAGCGGGGATGTTCTGTGAAAGTTCTGGAACAAACCCAACAGAACCTCAGAGGGAAACCGGGTCAGGAACAGAACCTTGGAGGCTGCTGCACTCGGCCGAGGCTGCAGG
>NW_006800419.1:305846-307337 GCF_000485575.1 Poecilia formosa
ATGCTCTGTGTTCATTCAACTTTTACTTATTCGGCGATTAAATAAACGTGTGTATGTATGTGTTAGCTACTGCAGTGTACACAAGAACAAAGAACGGCTCCCAGTGAGGCTTCAGTCCTTAGGACTTAGTAAAGATCCGTCCAGAAGAATCGGATCGTTCCTGAATGTCATATCACTATATTCCACTTTGGTCTCAGCGTTGTCCCATATATGCGACACCTCAGTCAACACCTCCACATAATAATTCAGTGCATGAGTGACAACTTTTTTTCATGGCAGATGCAACATGTGTCTCAGTACAGCTAGCTTTGCTAGCATCACATCCACAGATCTTACCTTTCTTTAAGCTTTCCTTCCAAGTGATGCTAAAAGTTGGACTCAGTCGCTATATCTATGATTTATGCAGCTATTATCGTTTAGTTAGACATCTCCTCCCGCTCAGAGGAAACCACTGCGCATGTCTGGAGCTCCGCGTGCGAGTAAAGGTGGAGGCGATGGGTGACAACAGACACTAAGTCACGTTATTGCTTGGATTTTACGGCGCCACCTTAAGTCCCTGAACTTCACATTTTAACGGAAAAAAAGAGCAACGCGACTTGGATGTAACGAGTAACGCGAAGGTTTAGTAGAAATGTAGTGAAGTAGAAAGTACAGGTACTTACTGTAAAATGTAGTGGAGTAAAAGTAGAAAGTACCCATTATTAAATCTACTTAAGTAAAGTACAGATACACGAAAAATGTACTTAAGTACATTTTTATTAAATGTTTATTACATTTTAGTAATAAACACACACCACTGTGTGTTTATTACTAACCGTCATGAAGTCAGACATGAAGCATTTAGCAGCAACTCTGACATCTAACGAATAAAAACTAAACGAAACGGTTTCTAGATTTCTAGGAAGAATTCACGGTTTACGTATCAAAACATCAAATGTCTCCTGGGATATATTTGGATAAAAATAACGGCGCTGTGGAATATTCCTGATATATTCATGGACGGTCTGGCTCTCTGGAAATGGTTCAGGAATCGAGACGAGCGTGGCCTGGTGCGCTGCCTTTAACCTGCGGGGGGCGCTGTCTGACCTCCTCAGATGTTAGTGCTCCATCTCCTCATCTGGACTGGGAGGAACAGAGACGCTCCCCCTAAAGTTTTTCTCCTCAGAGCAGAAAAACGTTTCATGATTCAGACGTCCTGATGTGAGCAGCAGCGGGTGGGGGAGGGGACTGGACGGCTTACCTTGTGGAAGCTGCCATGGAAGATCTTCTTCACCAGGCTGTGGTCAAATGTGACTCTCTGGATTTCTCCGGTTTCGTCCTTATTGTAGAACGAAACAGTCTGAGCAGAACCTGGAGGAGAGAGAACTGTTCAGAACCAAGAGAACTGTTCAAATCAGAGACAGAAGAACTGTTCAAGATCTGTTCAGAATAGGGAATTTGTTCAGTCAGATGTCAAAACAAAGATATTAAGGAATCTGATACGTTTTAATT
>NW_006800419.1:307688-310968 GCF_000485575.1 Poecilia formosa
TGCTTTCATGGCTGTGCTACGATACGCAGAGGTCTCCTGCTATCCCTAGAAAAATAACACCCTGGGCGGTTGCCCATATTGCCCATGTCAGAAACCACAACAGAAACATCTCAATTAACAGTAAATAACGTTCAACTATGAACACTGTCCAAGGCGCAACAAGAAACCAAGCAGAAGGAGCACCGTGACTGTTCTCACCCTCCCTCCCACTGCGATGTTTGCCACCATGAGACGAAATCAATCAATGAGCATGCTCTGTGTTCGTTCAACTTTTACTTATTCGGCGATTAAATAAACGTGTGTATGTGTTAGCTACTGCAGTGTACAAAGAACAAAGAACGGCTCTCAGTGAGGCTTCAGTCCTTAGGACTTAGTAAAGATCCGCCCAGAAGAATCGGATCGTTCCTGAATGTCATATTACTATATTGCACTTTAGTCACAGCGTTGTCCCATATATGAACACCTCAGTCAATACACAATGGCATGAGTAGCAACTTTTTTTCAGCGCAGATGCAACATGTGTCTCAGTACAGCTAGCTTAGCTAGCATCACGTCCACGGATCTTACCTTTCTTTAAGCTTTCCTTCCCAGTGACGCTAAAAGTTGGACTCAGTCCCACCGTCTGTGGAAGCGAAGCGCTGCTGATTTTACATGTCGCCATATCTTATATGCAGCTATTATATTACTGACGATTAGACAGACATCTTCTCCCGCTCAGGGGAAACCACTGCGCATGTCTGGAGCTCCGCGTGCGAGTAAAGGTGGAGGCGATGGGTGACAACAGACACTAAGTCACGTTATTGCTCGGATTTTACGGCGCCACTTTAAAACCCTGAACTTCACATTTTAACGGACAAAAAGCTCAACGCGACTTGGATGTAACGAGAAACGGGACAGTTTAGTAGAAATGTAGTGAAGTAGAAAGTACAGATACTTACTGTAAAATGTAGTGGAGTAAAAGTAGAAAGTATCCATTATTAAATCTACTTAAGTACAGATACATGACGGCTTACCTTGTGGAAGCTGCCATGGAAGATCTTCTTCACCAGGCTGTGGTCAAACGTGACTCTCTGGATTTCTCCGGTTTCGTCCTTATTGTAGAACGAAACAGTCTGAGCAGAACCTGGAGGAGAGAGAACTGTTCAGAACCAAGAGAACTGTTCAAATCAGAGACAGAAGAACTGTTCAAGATAAAAAAATCTGTTCAGAATAAGGAATCTGTTCAGTCAGATGTCAAAACAAAGATATTAAGGAATCTGATACGTTTTAATTAGAAGCAAGGAGGATCAACTGGAGCTTTATGAGCACCACTAGCATAGCATCACTAGCTGAGCACTGCTAGCATAGCATCACTAGCTGAGCACTGCTAGCATAGCATCACTAGCTGAGCACTGCTAGCATAGCATCACTAGCTGAGCACTGCTAGCATAGCATCACTAGCTGAGCACTGCTAGCATAGCATCACTAGCTGAGCACTGTTAGCATAGCATCACTAGCTGAGCACTGGTTCCCCTGTGTTGCCCTGCATTGCCCTCGTTGCCCTCCAGCACCGCGGCGGACTCACCGTCCACGGTGACTCCGGTCTCAGGCTTGTGGTCCTTGGAGGAGACCTGCCAGAGGTCAAAGGTCTCGGCGGGAGAGTCGGGCAGCAGGCGGAACATCAGGATGATGGTGAAGGTGTCGGGCAGGCCGTCTGGGTGCAGCTCTCTGCTCAGGACACATAGAGCTGAAACTAGAAGCTGCCATAGAGTCGCTAAGTTAGAATGCATTGGCCCCATCAGACTGAACCACATGTGGGGTTCCCCAGGGCTCAGTCCAGGGACTGCTCTCATTTCTATAAGATCCCACTGTAGTAGAGATCAGTTTCCATGACTACCATATTATGATGTCACAAGGTGCCTCTGAACCAGCCAATCACTGAACAGACACAACAAATCAATGAAGGGGAGCCAGAACTTTCTCCAGCTGAACAGAATCTGAAGTTACCATCTTTGGACCTGCAGAGGAACCGGATCAGGATGACCTCTGACCTGAACCTGCACAGACAGTTAGAAAGCCGGCCTGGAGAACATCCAGAAAACACAGCATAGACCCTCAGGTCCTCTGGTTCCGGTTCTGGATAAGAACCCTCAGGCTAGCATGGAGAAGCAGCATTCAGCTTCTACACAACATAAATCTGGACCAGAACCAGTGAGCAGACCCAGCGACCCGGCAGGGACTCACGTGCTGGGCTGGGTCAGGAAGGCGTTGCGGTGCAGCCGGTACGCCGTGTAGCTGTTGAAGGATCCGGGCTCCATGGAGACGCCGGGGACGGAGCTGTAGGTCTTCTCCGTCAGGTTGAAGGCCTCCAGCATCCTGAACCCTGAGGAAGAGGAGGAGGATGAAGAGGAGGAGCAGGGTTCTGACCCGGTTCCACCTGAAGCTAGAACTCACCAGGTGAGGTGAAGCCGTTGAGGTAGATGAGAGGACAGGCTGTGGAGGGAACAGAGCGTTCATTGGGGAACGGTTTCAGAGTGAGAGGCGGAAACGGAGGCGGACTGACAGGAAGTCGACGTTTCGCAGATGAAGGTGATCAGATTCTCCTTGATGGAGTCGAAGGCGTCGAAGTCGTCCACCACGAACACGTGCCTGTCGCTCGGCTTGCTGCCGATCTCCTGCAGCTCCACGAAGTCCACGTCCGCCACGCCGATGGCGAAGACGCTGTACCCTGGGAGCAGAGCCACGGGTCAGAACCAGCTCCACGAAGTCCACGTCCGCCACGCCGATGGCGAAGACGCTGTACCCTGGGAGCAGAGCCACGGGTCAGAACCACGGGTCAGAACCAGAGCCACGGGTCAGAACCACGGGTCAGAACCAGAGCCACGGGTCAGGACCAGAGCCACGGTCAGAACCCAGAGCCACGGGTCAGAACCAGAGCCACGGGTCAGAACCCAGAGCCATGGGTCAGAACCAGAGCTACGGGTCAGAACCCAGAGCCACGGGTCAGAACCAGAGCCACGGGTCAGAACCCAGAGCCATGGGTCAGAACCAGAGCTACGGGTCAGAACCCAGAGCCACGGGTCAGAACCAGAGCCACGGGTCAGAACCCAGAGCCACCGGTCAGAACCACGGGTCAGAACCAGAGCCACGGGTCAGAACCACGGGTCAGAACCAGAGCCACGGGTCAGAACCCAGAGCCATGGGTCAGAACCAGAGCCACGGGTCAGAACCCAGAGCCACGGGTCAGAACCAGAGCCACGGGTCAGAACCAGAGCCACCGGTCAGAACCACGGGTCAGAAC
>NW_006800419.1:310978-312254 GCF_000485575.1 Poecilia formosa
ACCCGGGGCAGACCCAGAGCCACGGGTCAGAACCAGAGCCACGGGTCAGAACCAGAGCCACGGGTCAGAACCAGAGCCACGGGTCAGAACCACGGGTCAGAACCAGAGCCACGGGTCAGAACCAGAGCCACGGTCAGAACCAGAGCCACGGGTCAGAACCTCATTGATTTCTGTCTCCATCATCTGAAACAACCTCAGATCAAAGGGATCCTGATGTAAGTTTGGAAAAGTTCAGACTTTGGACTCCATTTTGGTCCATTTGGTGAAACTGAGGACGTCTGGATGTTTGGGTCAACATGAAGGCAATAAAGGACACAAAATGGCGTCCAGAGAGAAACAGTTCCTGGTTCCCTCAGGATCCAAAAGAGAAGCGACAACAAACAAGTTTTAACTTCCAGCTGTTAGACTGGAGCGGTTAGAACCGCTAGCTACAAAGCTAGTTCCGCTAACGCTAAAGCACTGTACCAATACAGCATGTAGCAGAAGCTAATGCTAACACGCTAACTTCAACAATGTTGACACCCACCATGTGTCAATGATACAATATGTTGTACTAGAGCAGCGGTGCTCAGGTGCAGCCGTCCTGCAGCTTCCTGCTCCAGCACACCTGAATCAGACGGTCGGCTCGCTGCAGGCGGTTCTGAGACCGTCCCGGTCTGAGTCCGTCTCTGGAGGACTGGACTTACTGTACTACACAGTATGTCACCCTCTGCAGGGTAACATGTGTAATTACACACCGAGCTGTAGAGTTTGCCCTTCAGGATGTGGATAAAACAGTGTTCACCAACTTCAAAATAAGAGCGTGAATATAAATATCTGAAAACAGTTGATAACCAAAACTACACTAAACTTTATTTAGCTGAATGTTTACCAAACAGCTGCGTAAATTAGCGCTTTGGAATTCATCCTGCAACATGAAGCGAAGTGCGCTAGACGTTTTCAAAGTTAGCAAAGATGCTAAACTAAAGAATAGCTCCTCTACTGGCCCATTAGTGCCCCCTGCTGGTGGAGTGGATAATAAACCTTTAGGAGGAAACGGAGCCATAAATCGCTGCATCATCAGCAAAAGGCGGTTACCTGCATGCTGCAGCTTGGCGGCGTTCTTCTTCACCTCGTCCTGAGACCGACCGTCCGTGATGGCCACCACCACCTTGGGGACGTTCCTCCGCATCCCGTTCTCCACCGAGAAGGCCTTCTCATACGTGTGCTTCAGCGCCTCGCCTGTTCACACCACAGGTTAGAGCGGCAGGCCGGAGACAGGCGGGCCGGACCGGGA
>NW_006800419.1:313429-315559 GCF_000485575.1 Poecilia formosa
GGACCAGTACCAGGACTGTATCGGACCATCCAAACACACCTGTCTTGGTGTTTCCTCCTCGGTAGCGGATGTGATGCACCGCTGCCATGGCGACGCCTTTGTCTGCGTACGAGTTGAGCTTGAACTCGGTCTTTGAGCCGTCGCTGTACTGAACGAAGGAAACCTGGAAGAGGAGCGGCTTCATCAGAACATCCGGAATAATCCGGATTAATCTCTGGATCCTCCGAGACGGAGATCCAGTATAAACTAAACATGGCCGGTTCCGTTTTACAGTGAGTGGAAAGCAAACCTTTTGCTTCTCATCACATCACAGCAACAATTAAAATTAATTCAACAGAAATGTTTTGTAGTGAACAGGTGACAGAGGGATCGCTATATTAAAATGGAAAGTTGAGTGGAAGGAAAATCTGTGCAATCTGAAGCTTTACTGTTTAAAGTTTGATTATTTTACAGGAACAAAGATTAAAATAATTATTCTTGAAATGTGACCTTATGATATTTATATATAAATATATTTCACTGTGTTGCGTGCCATTGCTGTTGAACAGGACCAGGGCCACTAAAACATCTATTTAGTTTTTTGTTTCAGAATTAAAATCAAAATTGTGAGAAAAGAAAAGAGTCAGATTTTTGTTAGTGGCTCTAATCGGAGCGGACCGATTAGAGCCACTATTTATCTTTGATAAATAAATGAATAAATAGAATAAATAAATCAGATTTATTTATTCTATTTATGTGAAAATCATTTGTGTAAAAATCTAATAACATAATCTCCTTTATTTTAAATATAAATAATCTGCTGATCAGCAGATTATGAAATGATTTATCAATGACTTTCAGATTAATGATGATGTTTGAACTTTGACCTGCATCCCTGACGGTCCGACGACGTCGAAGGCGGCGATGATGCTGGAGACGAAGTGGACGACCTTGGTGAAGCTCTCCTCCCCGATGCTCCAGGAGCCGTCGATGACGAACACAACGTCTGCTTTGGCTCCTTTACACACTGCACACACACCAAGCAAAGCTCAACGTACGCAGCCAGAACTCTGACCCAGTTCTTCTGGTTCTGACCCATCAGAGCCTCTTAACCTTTTAAACTGAACTGTAGAATAAAGCTATTGTGCTTCCTCTGTAGACGTAGTAGTGAACAAAAGCCAGACGCTTAACTTTTAAGGTTTGACTATTCCGAGGAATGTTTCCGAGTCTGAACAGGAAGTAGAGACGGATGTTCGTGCAGCTACTTCCTCCCGTCTAGACTAGAGTAACATACTGTTTACACATGGTCACACTGCGGGGATGTTTCCTCTCTGCGGATCAGAACCGCTTCCCATCCAGGTAAACTCTCTCTCTGCTGCAGACTCACCTGCCCATCCAGGTGGGATGGTGGGGGGCGGCGTCGGGGTCGGGGGCAGAGTCGGAACCGGAGTCGGCTTCACCACTGAGAGCAAACAGAATGACCAACATGTTGATCAGTAAACCAGAACCAGGAACAAACCAGTTGCTGCTAAGGAACCCAGTTTGACTTTGGTTCAGATTTTAATTTCACTGTAGCAAAAAAAATGCAGGAAAAAATCAGCTTATTCCAGTAAACTAGAACAGAAGGCTGGGTTCTGCAACATGAACAAGATGTTTCAGGACCGACCAGAACCACCAATAGTTCAGGAACCTTCTGGACTCACGTGTCCGCTCCTTGGTGCCGACTCCTGGACCTTCCAGATTGGGAGTCTGAACGAAGACGGTGGCTGTGTACAGAGAGTCCGGAGAGAGTTCGTCGAAGCAGTACTGAGGCAGGCCGGCCGGGATGGTGACCTCCTGCTGACCCAAACTGGAGGCTGAGGAGGACGAACACGGGAACGGGTCAGACAAGAACAGACCAGAACCAACCGGAACCAACAGGAACCAACTGGAGCCAACCGGAACCAACAGGAACAGACTGGAGCCAACAGGAACCAACTGGAGCCAACAGGAGCCAACAGGAGCCAACAGGAACCAACTGGAGCCAACAGGAACCAACAGAAACCAACTGGAGCCAACCGGAACCAACAGGAACCAACAGGAACAGACTGGAGCCAACAGGAACCAACTGGAACCAACCGGAACCAACAGGAACAGACTGGAGCCAACTGG
>NW_006800419.1:316240-328483 GCF_000485575.1 Poecilia formosa
CAACAGGAACCAACTGGAGCCAACCGGAACCAACAGGAACCAACAGGAACAGACTGGAGCCAACAGGAACCAACTGGAACCAACCGGAGCCAACCGGAACCAACAGGAACAGACTGGAGCCAACAGGAACCAACTGGAGCCAACAGGAGCCAACAGGAGCCAACAGGAACCAACTGGAGCCAACAGGAACCAACAGAAACCAACTGGAGCCAACCGGAACCAACAGGAACCAACAGGAACAGACTGGAGCCAACAGGAACCAACTGGAACCAACCGGAACCAACAGGAACAGACTGGAGCCAACTGGAGCCAACTGGAGCCAACAGGAACCAACAGGAACCAACTGGAGCCAACCGGAACCAGCAGGAACCAACTGGAAGCAACTGGAGCCAACAGGAACCAACTGGAACCAACCGGAACCAACAGGAACAGACTGGAGCCAACTGGAGCCAACCGGAACCAACAGGAACCAACTGGAGCCAACCGGAACCAACAGGAACCAACTGGAACCAACCGGAACCAACAGGAACCAACAGGAACAGACTCGAGCCAACCGGAACCAACAGGAACAGACTGGAGCCAACTGGAGCCAACCAGAACCAACAGGAACCAACAGGAACAGACTGGAACCAACTGGAGCCAACCGGAACCAACAGGAACCAACTGGAACCAACCGGAACCAACAGGAACCAACAGGAACAGACTGGAACCAACAGGAGCCAACTGGAGCCAACAGGAACCAACTGGAACCAACCGGAACCAAAAGGAACCAACAGGAACAGACTGGAGCCAACCGGAACCAGCCAGTAATGTTAAGCCATCATGATATTTAGCAGAAGCTAATGCTAACGCACCAGATTGCAGACCGTTGGTACCCAGCATGCCTCAGTGTTTTAGCCGTTAAGGAACTCTCTCATTGGTTGGTCCATGGACATGATTGGAGCTTTTGTCCAATAAAGTTCAGGAGGGGAAACTGAACTGCTACGTAAACTGACTTCAAAATCAGAACATGAACATAAATATCAAACTGCTTGAGGAACTCCTAAAGTCGACTAAAACTTCAATACAAACGTCAAACTTTATTCAACTGAAAGTTTATGAAACAGCCAATTAAATTAGCGCTTTAGATTTTATCCAGAAAAAAATATTTATGGAGAGCTAAAAGCGCTAAATGCAGAGCTTAGCAGTCTTCAGGTCTGGATGAGCTGAAAATGTTTTAGGAGCGATCAGCTGCTCCTCACCGGAACGCCGATGAATCCGACCCTCAGGCTGACATCACTAACTGCAGAACAGACCTGCCGGCCCGTCCTCACACTGAGCCCTTGTTTCTCTGGAGAACCCACTGGTTTCACTGGACGGCTCCCAGCTGTCTGCGGTTCTTCACCCTCGGTCATTAGCCGCCGATTTGTTCCGGCGGCTAATGACTAGCACATCCAGCGAAGCTTCATCTCCAAACCCGAGTCTGAGCAGCAACAGGAACCAGATGGACCTGAGAGCTGGAGGGAACCGACACCACGGATTCCTGTCAAACCCAAACCCGGTTCCAGCTGCTGCGGGTCGGAACTGGAGCCTGCATGACCCAGTCCAGGTCAAAGGTCAGAGAACCGGCCACACCGACTCGACCGGGGGGACAACATGTCCTCCTCTGATCCACATGGACTTTAAAAATAAAATTATGTTTATGTTCTAAAGATAAAATAAAAATATTGTTACAATTAACATGTTTACTGGTATTACTATGACCTCATATATTAATGCTAAAGACGATACTAATAGTAGTAAAAATAATAATAATAGAAGACAAAATTGTTTAACATCAATAATCCAGGATGTTTCCAGGAAGTTCCAGGACATTTCCAGGCAGTGTGTGGACTAAAGACAGAGGCGACTTACGGTCCACAGGGTTGAGTTTGATGCGGTAGGACGTTGCCGCGCGGTGCGGACTCCACTTGATGCAGAAGCTGTCATGGCCGACATTGTAGGTCTCAATGTTGGTGATGTTCAGGTAAACTGCAGCGATCAGAACAACAAGCCGTCAGCAGCCTCCATGTTAACCTGAACTCCCATCATGCATCTGGGGGGGACCTACGTGTGGTTCCCTCTCCTATGAGCGGCGCGCTGACCCCGGTGTTGTACTGAGCCAGAACCTTCACATCGTAGGTGGTTCCAGGCTCCAGGTTGGTCAGAGTGAACGAGGTGACGTCGCCCACAAAGAAGTCCACCGGCTGGTCCTTACCTGGAAACACGACAGAGGCTGCTAGATCCAACAGGAACCAGAGGAACCACAGGAACCAGAGGAACCACAAGAACCACAGAGGAACCACAGGAACCAGAGGAACCACAGAGGAACCACAGGAACCAGGTGAGACAGATGGAGCAGCGCTCACCTTGAGGCGAGTAGATGAGCCGGTATCCCTGAACCGGAGCAGAGACGGGCTCCCAGGATACCCGGAACCTGGTGTACCACTCATCTGAGACCCGCAGGTTTCTGGGACTCAGCATGCCGACTGGAGAGACGGGAGAGGAGCCGTCAGTTCCAGTGGATCTGGAGGAGCTAAGCTAACGGTTTTGATTTGGGTTGAGTTGCTGGCTAAGCTAATGGTTCTTGCTAAGCTAACGGTTTTGAGCCAGGCTGGGCTTCCTCACTTGTCCGTCCGTTCCCGTTCAGGGACCCTCCGGGCCCCTCGGCATAGACGGCCTCCACGGTGATGTTGTAGGGCGTGTCTGGGAGCAGACTGGGCAGCATGGCGTTGTTCCGGTTCCCTGGAACCATCGTCTGGGACATCAGGAGACAGAAAGGCGTCAGTTTCACAGAGCAGAGTTTAAGATGTTCTACTGATCCACTTTGGTTCTCCAGTTCTAGAGATTTGGATCAACACTGAGGTTCTGAAGTCTTTGGACTCCAGCTGTTTTTTGTTCAGTTTTATTAGTGGGATTAGTCCGAGAGGTTAGAGTCCTTGTCAAACGGCGTTTTGACAAGTCCAAAGGGTTGGAGTCCCAGTTGACGGCGTCTCAACTAAAGTTCTACAGCTTTTTATTTCTCATTCTCACCGTTTATTACATGCAGTTTTTTATTTTAATTATGTAAAGCACTTTGAAATGCCTTGCTGCTGAAATGTGCTATGCAAATAAAATTTGATTGATTGATTGATTGATTAGGAAGTCCCTGAATTTAAGTGCCAAATTTATCATTTCTATCAAAATAACCTAAAACACTAATTTTAGCTTAAATGCTTTCATTAGCATGAGGGCTATCAGTAGCATTTTGACCTCTACTTATGGACTCCATCTAAGATGTAATCAAGTGCGTTAGTTAAGTTTAGCTAAGGTGCTTAGGTTAGCTAAAATTATGTCAATATTATGTAGGGTATTGATAGCATGTTGACTAGCATTGAGTCATTCAATTCAATTTGTTAAGCTTAGCTTCTAAATCCAAATTAGCTGCAATGCTAATGGAGAGTTAACTGCTATCATCAGCATGTAGGTTACTAACATCAGCTTACTCCGTTCAGTATGCAAACACTAAAGTGTAAGCTAAAATTAGCCAAAATGCTAATGTCAGCTAAGTGTTGTTAGCAGCATGTTGTCCAACGGTGGCATGAACGCTGACAGCAGCGTAACTAAATTAAAGTTTGTTTTAATGAGGAAAACTGAGATTTTACAGCTTCAATTCCTGTGGGACTAAAACTGAGTCGCTGCAGAACGGTTGGCAGTTCTGGTGAAGCTAACGGTTCTGAACCGCAGAGGTTCTGCTCAGTCTGCAGCGACTCACCGGCAGTTCCCAGAGCCATTAATAATGTCATGATGCTCCTCATGACAGTGTTGGTCCAACAGAGGCCGTAATTAGCCGTGCTAACGGTGATTCATGGGATGGAGGGAGTCCTGGGAAGTGACCTCATCGCATATCTGAGCCGGAACGTCAGCAGAGTTTACCCAAAACAGCCAGAACGTGAAAACAGACCATTTCTTTTCAGCAGACGGGTTTTAATGAAGCAGTTTGTGCCGAGAACTAAAACGACTTCAGCTGAGACTCCTCGGTCTGGATCCCGGCCCAGGTTCTGCTAACAGAACCAGAACCGCTGGTCTACCTTTCGGGTTTTTATCGATTCCTGTTTCCAGTCCAAGGCGGAAAGCTGAACTCACAAACTCTGTGATGGGGTCTCCGGTCATGGGGGCGTAGGCGATCCTGTACTGGCGGACCGGGCCCTCGGCGTGGTCCCAGCCGACCGTCAGGCTGCTGGTGGTGGCGTCGTACACGCGCATTTTCCTGGGGCCGGCTCGGGGCACTGGAACACACACACGGTTGGAAAACACACTGACTCCACCTGGGACTGGCTGTTAACCCTGCAGGGAGAGGAAATGTGTCCGGAGCGCCACAGGGACGCTGTCCGGCTCCCTTTAGTTTCTGTCTGGCTTTTATTCTGTCTCCTGTGTGGAAACTGAAAATCAGGGAATCACATGGACGACTGGGCGGAAAGACAAAAAGAAAACCTATCAGGAACTTTTGAAAATGGCCATTAACCAATTTTATAAAATAAAAATAAATTATAAAAATTATGATTTCACATTTTAATGAAATCTTTAAAAATTAAATAAATAAAAATACTAATGAAAAAAATGTAAATAAACATTAAAAATGTAAATAACATTTAAAAAGATAAATTACTAATGTAAACAAAAAATGGCATAAACAGTAAAATAATAAAGACCAATAAAAATAAATGAAAAATAATAAAAATAAAACTAAATAACCTTGTCACCTATTTTATGAAAATACATCTGAGTTAAAAATCAACTGCTGTGGTATAAACTAAAATTAGGCTAAATTTAACTTAAATAATTAATCTGCGCCACTAATTTGTAGGATCTGAATTTTTGACACCATTGTTTCAGGTCAGTTTGAGACGGTTTTACTCTGTGATGATGTTTGTCATGTTGAGATGTCGGTGTGAACTAAAATGCATTTCTTCATGCTTCATTATTTATTCTGATTAATCCGATTACAGATTATAAAGGAAGAAATTATTTACCTAAAAATGACATTAATCTAATTTTTTACAAGAATCCTGTTTCGTTTTAAAGTGCGGTTCTCCTGACCCCGTTCTTTCATTAACTCTCAGTGATTTGGTTGCAGAGAGCCAGAGCCGGGCCAGAATCGGACCAGAACCGGACCAGAACCGGGCCGGTTCGGCCTTCGGTCGGGTTCTTACGTGTTTTGCCGTCGCCCTTGACCGACGCCCCCTCGGCGTCGGCGTACAGCGCCGTGACGGTGATGGCGTAGGGCGTGTCCGGGATCAGGTTGTCCAGGTAGGCATTGGTGATGCTTCCAGGAACCAGAACCTTCCAGAACCAGAGAGAGAGCAAAAACAGGAAATGAGGTCCAGTTCTGCTCGCTTTTCCAGAACCGACATCGGCTCAGACTGCAGAAATAATCGGTTCTGTCCGGCTTGGAAACGCTGAGACAGGAAGTTCATCAGAGCTAACGCTAACCGTCCAGCAACACGGGTCGCCAGGTTCTGCAGGCTCGGCCCAGAACGCCGTAAAACCAGAGCTGACGTCATGGGAACCGCCAGCAGGAAATTCATTTAAATAAATACTAATAATAAAAAACAAAAATAATAATAGTAAAACAATGTATAAAAATTAAAAATGTAAAGTGATGAGAAGGAAGCCAGTAAAACTGAGGAGACGTCCAAACGCTGAAGCAAACAAAAAGAACCGCCTGAAGGACTTCTGGCCAGATCGGGTCCCGGTACCGGATCAGGACCGGGATACAGATCCTGAACTTCCGGGAAGTTAAAAAGTTCTGACTCGTTCCCTGACGGTTCGGTTTGGATCAGAACCAGCCGGAACCGGATCAGTGAAAACATTTTTTATCTGTGCAGAGAACGAAACCAAACCTTTAAACCTCAGCTTGACGTTTTAAACTCCTTCAGTTTCACACAAAATTATGTAAACAGCTGATTGGACCGGACCGGATCCATTATCCGGCTCATATCGGCCCGGTTCTGACCCGGTTTCTGCGGCGGGGCGTGACTCACCGACTCGGCGGCCCGGGCACCGCTCAGCGGGGCGTAGGCCACGCGGTACTGCTGCACCCGGCCCGACGCCGCCTCCCAGCGGACGTTCAGGCTGCTGGGCGTCGGGTTGTACACCTGGATGTTCCTGGGCGGCGTCCGCGGAACTGCAGGGGTCAGAGGTCAACACAAGGTCAGGCAGGAACACACCGAGAGCAGCCTGGTTCGGGTTCTTCTGGGGGTCAGAGGTTGTTTGGTCTCACTCTGAACCCGCCGACCCAGTTGGGGGTAAAACACCAGTTTTACAGCAACAGATAAACACAACCAGATGTGCAAAGCGATGCCATAAAAGCAGAAGGTCCTGTTCCAGGCTCACCACCAGGGAAACTGGAGTCACTGGTGAGAAACTCGTTATGTTAAAAATTCTGATGCTATTAATCACATTTTCATTCCAACTGGAACCTTTTTCTGTGAATGTTTCTGGTACGACCGTAAATCTGGCGCACCGCTACATCCGCTAACATTAGCGATGGAAGCAGCTTCTCTTCATTTCTGCTTCAAACGATCTGATTGGACGCTGGAAAACGCTATTGTTGTGTTTAGGTTGTGCTAAAAGGAGTTAGCACATAAGTGAAGCTGTGCTAGTCTGAAATAGCATCTCAATGCTAGCATGTAGCAGCTAATGCTAATGTCAGCGTCCACATTTGTAAAGAAGTTCCATGAATGACCAGGATCCTGAAACTCTTTGCTCCAATCTGAAGATTAAAAACTAGAAATATTTCTGACGGACCTTCAGCCAATAACTGAGCAGAAAGTGGATTTATTTTTATTAGTTTAGTTCTGGATCCATTAATGCTGCGCCAGGAGGAAAACATCAACCCCGACTGACAGGGTCCGGTCAGAACCGAGTCCAAGCCCAGGAAACACAAGCAGGGGAACAAACAGCTGACAGACCAGAGAGGTGAACGGTGGGTTCTGCCGAACCGGGTCGGTACTTACGGGTCTTTCCTCTGTCGGCCTGGCGCAAGCCTTCGCCCTCGGGGTAAACGGGAACCACGGTAACGGTGTAGGGCGTGTCCGACAGCAGGTTCCTCAGCACCGTGTCGGTGGTTCCGCCCGAAACCTGCTCCTGTTTCCCACAGACACAGAGAGGCGGGTCGGTTCTGAGGGGTTCTGCACGGCCCAGAACTAAGCCAGGAAGCTATCCTGTTAAAGGGCCGGTGGTACGTGTTATCCAGGCAGGAACTACAGTACCTTCATGATATGACTCAACGGGAACTTTTACTTCCTGATTTAACGCCTGGAAATTGTGTCTCTGTCTCTTTAAGAAGCTCCTGCTCTTTCTGAAGCTCCACCTCCAAGAAGTCATGGCTCCTGTATTAATCCCTTAACAACGTTTCTACCAGCGCCACTCTGAGCAGCAGCTCCAATAATGAGCTCAGCAGATGTTAGCTAATTGCTGCTGGCTAGTCTGAAGGAGCTGAGTTCTCCTGGGAAAACACTAAAACACGATGGAAGATGAAAAACGTTGGTTTTACACGATACCGGCCCTTTAAAGTTTGAAAGCTTTCTTCAGAATCCAGAGAAATACTTAGTTTAATCTAGAACCGGCCCGGCCCGGCCGCCCACCATGTCCTCGGCGCCGCCGGCTGCTGGGACGTAAAAGATGCGGTACTGGCGGACGTTGCCCTCAGCCGCCTCCCAGCGGACCCTCAGGGAGCTGGTGGTCGGGTCGGTGACCTGCAGGTTCTTCACCCCGCCCAGAACCTCTGCGAACGGACCACAGAGAGCGGTCAGAACCCCCGGCGGTCTACAGAACCATGGCCCGGTCCGGTTCGGGAGGAACTCACTGGTTTTCCCGTTCTCAGACATGCGGTTTCCCTCCACGTCCTCGTAGACGGGGACGACGGTCACTCTGTACTCGGTGTCCGGGCTGAGCTCCGTCAGAACCGTGCTGGTGGTGAGCCCGGAAACCTGCGTCTGCAGCACAAACACAGCATCAGCTCCTCGCTCCTGACCCGTCCTCATTCAGATCAGCTCTGTCTTATAACGATGAGGTTCTGGACTGGTCCGGGTGGAACCGGAGTTAAACTCCCACCCACCGCGCTCTCGGCGCCGCCGGCCGCCGGCGCGTACAGGACCCGGTACTGACGGACGTCGCCCTCGGCCGGCTCCCAGCGGACCCTCAGGGAGCTGGTGGTCGGGTCGGTCACCTGCAGGTTCCTCACTCCGCCCAGAGGCTCTGAAAGGAACGACAGGCTGTTTGATTTACCCTGCAGGCTGCGGCGGACGGGCGGAGTCCTTAACACGCTGCTTTATGAGAGCGCTTCAGCTTCCACAGCAGCTGATGAACTCTGAGCAGCTCGCTCTCCTCAGGTTCCACAATGAAACACATCCAAACATCTGAGGTGACTCCAGTGCTGCAAACCAGGCCACGCTCTTCTGCTGGGGATAAATCTGTCTGGATTCCTGGGAACGTCCGGGCAGCCAAACTCGGAAAGCATTATCCCATCCCGCTGTGCGATGTTGATTTAAGGAGTTTCCATCTGAAGAGCTGCTGCACATTGTAACCTTTCAAACTGTTCAGACGGTCGTTTCTGCAGCAGCAACTGAACACAGACGTTTGGGTCAACGGACAGCAACTAGCAACACGGCAACCTCCTGACGAGTTGATCCGACTTTGCCTGAATTCACACCAGGATTTATGTCACTATGTCAAAAACGGCGTTTCCCCTTAAACTTTAAAAGATGCTAACCAGTTGTTTCCATACATGCTAGGCTACATGGGGGTGCGGCATTGTCTCCATGGTTACCAATGGCTAGAAGCTACCTTCTCCATAATGCCATATTTGATATTTCCTGTACAGCTCTAAACGAACCCTGACCTTAAAATGAACCCTGACCTTAAATGAACCCTGACCTTAAACGAACCCTGACCTTAAATTAACCCCTGACCTTAAATTAACCCCTGACCTTAAAATGAACCCTGACCTTAAATGAACCCTGACCTTAAATTGACCCCTGACCTTAAAATGAACCCTGACCTTAAATGAACCCTCACCTTAAATGAACCCTGACCTTAAAATGACCCCTGACCTTAAATTAACCCTGACCTTAAAATGACCCCTGACCTTAAATTAACCCTGACCTTAAAATGACCCCTGACCTTAAAATGACCCCTGACCTTAAAATGAACCCTGACCTTAAAATGAACCCTGACCTTAAATTAACCCTGACCTGAAATGAACCCTGACCTTAAATGAACCCTGACCTTAAATGAACCCTGACCTTAAATTAACCCCTGACCTTAAAATGAACCATGACCTTAAATGAACCCTGACCTTAAAACGAACCCTGACCTTAAACGAACCCTGACCTTAAAATGACCCCTGACCTTAAATTAACCCTGACCTTAAATGACCCCTGACCTTAAAACGAACCCTGACCTTAAACGAACCCTGACCTTAAACGAACCCTGACCTTAAAATGACCCCTGACCTTAAATTAACCCTGACCTTAAATTGACCCCTGACCTTAAATTGACCCCTGACCTTAAAATGAACCCTGACCTTAAATGAACCCTGACCTTAAAATGACCCCTGACCTTAAATGAACCCTGACCTTAAACGAACCCTGACCTTAAAATGACCCCTGACCTTAAATTAACCCTGACCTTAAACGAACCTGACCTTAAATTGACCCCTGACCTTAAAATGAACCCTGACCTTAAACGAACCTGACCTTAAATTGACCCCTGACCTTAAAATGAACCCTGACCTTAAATGAACCCTGACCTTAAAATGACCCCTGACCTTAAATTAACCCTGACCTTAAACGAACCCTGACCTTAAACGACCCCTTCAGGCTGCGATCTCTCCTGCCTGGTTCACCACACAGAGAAACGGCTGTAATCGGGTCGGACCGGTCTGCAGGTCGGTTAGACACGGGCCGGTTCTGGTGGACCTACTCGTCCTGCCCTGGTCCTCCTGCCGGATCCCCTCCACGTCAGGGTAGATGGGAACCACGGCCACGCTGTAGAGCGTGTCGGCCTGCAGGTTCCTCAGGACGGTGGTGGTGGTGCCGCCGGAAACCTCCTCCTGTTGGACCCATAAGACCTGATCAGTTTCTGCTGGACCTCAGGGTGAATGTTTGCTTCTCCTCAGGTCAGCTGGGACAGGAAACGGCTCTCACCACTTCCTGTTGTCCTCCGGGCTGGGCGGCGTAGAAGACCTTGTAGGTCCGGACGTTTCCCACGGCCGGGTCCCAGCGGACGGTCAGCGTGCTGATGGAGGGATCCACCACCTTCAGGTTCTTCACTCCGCCTAGAGGATCTGGAGGAACACGCGGGTTTTAATCACTGGGTTTAACCGTAAATCCAGCCGGCGTTCCTCCCGGAGGGGAAAGCGTCTCACTTGTCTTCCCCGTCTCAGACATGGACTTCCCCTCCATCTCTGGGTAGACGGGGACGACGGTGACCGAGTACTCCGTGTCCGGCTGCAGCTGCTTCAGGACGGTGCTGGACACGGTTCCAGGGACCTGGTCCTGGTTTGACAGGAAGAGGGATTAGCTGAGGCCTGGCTCCGCTGGACGAAGCTCAGTTTGGGATCTCAGCTTTGTGCAGGATAAATATGGAAAATAAGAGTCTGGACACATCAGGTTCCTGTCTTCCTCATTTCAAACCAGACAGAAATCTCTGCAGGAAATTCAGACTGAAATTTTTTATTTATAATTTAAATTTGTCCAAAATTTGAGTGGAAACTTGACTTTGTGTCTGGACTTTAGAAATGTGAAGGAATTTGTGTCAGGGATCCCAAACAAAGGAGAGTCTGCATGCAGGTTAGAGGCAGCAACTGAATGCTGGGAATTAAATGTGGGATTCCTCCAGGAAGCTGTTCAGGACTACAGACGTTCATTCAGGAAGAAGGAAAACCTCATCAATCAACCAGCTGAGGTCTGGAAAGTGATTTCAGGGTAAAACTGAGCAGCAGAGGAAAAGGAAAGCCACTGATATGTTCATTTAAATCTTAAAACATGTCAGCCAGGACTGAGCATCTCTGGGCGTGTTCAGAGCGGCTCTCACCATTTCCTCCTCTCCCCCGGCCGTCGGCACCCAGGTCACGACGTATTCGCGGACGTTTCCCTCGGGCGGCTCCCAGCGGACGTTCAGGGTGCTGGTGGTGGGGTCGGTGACCCGCAGGTTCCTGACGGATCCCAGCGGCCCTGAGCGCACAAACGCCACAAACGTCACAAACTGGAAAAAGTCACAAACGCCACAAACGTCACAAACGGTCCCACTGGATCCGCTTTATCCCTTCAGATCCTATGGATTAAAGAGGATTTAAGCAGAGCTGAGCCTTGATCTTCAGTATTTGTGTTAATATCAGGTTTCTACTTTAGCAGCAGGATTAGAACAGTTCAATATGAAACAGAAATTATCTAGAAATTATTTATCAAATATAGAATTAATTGTATGTGCTGCAGTTAAAAGTATTGATTTCATTTGAAAAACTAAGTATTTATATGTAATGTATTATAGCAGTTATTGTGACATCAGAGTGAACAGGAAGGAGTCGTGTTGCTGTTTGAAGCAGCCAATCAGACGTCAGGGTTTGCTCTGATCCCACCCACTGAGTGATATTCTTGGCGGGAATCTCAGGCAGAGGAAACGTGGTTTTTATTGAGTCTTCAGGTCAGCTCCAGACATCCTAATCCGTGACCCTGAACAGGTGTGTCTGTTAGCTGCTCCATGACAGGTGGAACATGAAATTTATTAAAACATAACAATTATAAAGTTATAGCTGTAATCAATCAATTATTTTTGTATTTATCTCCAGTTTTAGTAAATTAATGACATTTCCTAAGTTATGTACTTATGTTAATTTAGCACTCAGCAACTGATTGCTAATTGCTGTTGGCTACTCTGAAGGAGCTGAGAGGGGAGGAGCTGCGCCTCGAAGGCGGGGCTAGGTCCACCCTGGTGTTTTAACACCTGAACGGTTGCCATGGAGATTAAAGGATTTCTCAAACAAATTGATTTTAGATGATACTGGCCCTTTAATGTTTGTTTAAATCTGTTTTTCACACGTTAACTTCCAACCAATGTATTGACTCATTGGGCTGCTGGAGCCAACCGATCAATCATGCCCCAGAACACGGCCCCCCGTTGCAGGCTCCGCCCCCTGTTGCAGGCTCCCCCCCCCACGGCTGCAGGCTCCCCCCCACAGCT
>NW_006800419.1:328795-332068 GCF_000485575.1 Poecilia formosa
TCACAAACGTCACAAACTGGAAAAAGTCACAAACGTCACAAACCCTAATCCCTAACCCCCCCCCGCTGCTGCAGGTTCCGCCCCCCGCGGGCCGGCCGGTACTCACTGGTCTTGCCGGTGTCGGTCAGGCTGGGCCCGTCTCCCTCGGCGTACACCGGCACCACGGTGACGGTGTAGCTGGTGTCGGGCAGCAGCTTCTGCAGGATGGTGGAGGTGGTGCTCTCAGACACTTGTTCCTGCCGGAGACACAGGAAGTGAGGTCAGGACAGGAAGTGAGGCCAGAGCAGTCAGAGTTCTGTAGATCCAGCAGCAGGTCCTGCAGAGGAAGCTGACGGAGACTTTTGGTTTGAATGTATTGTAACGGCAGAAGGATTTGGATCTCCGCAGCGTCAGAGGAGTCAGATGTTTCTCCGTCGGCTCGCCGGGATTTAAAAACAGTAAATCCACAAACTGAAGAATCCGTCCGGACCAGCCGAGGTCGGAGTTTCCTGGCAGCAGCCGGCGCTGCTGTCTGGCGGCGGAGCGCATGGATTATCCCGTCAGAGGCAGCGCTCCATAAATCCCCGCCGAGGCTTTGATCGGCTCTCCGAGGGCGACGGTTCGAAACCCCGAGAGCCACTAGCTGCCCTGCAGCAGGAGGCTCAACATGTCAGGCTGAAAAACGATCAGCAAGATTATTTTTCATCCCCAGAAAACTCCCCAAGTTACTGCGATGGGAGCAAAGCCATCAGCTACGAGCTCAAACACGCTCAGAGACGATTCCTCAGGCAGAAATGTGACCTAAAGAAAACATTTCACTAATCAAATTTGAAAAGTATTTTAACAGAGAAAAGCTCTAAACAACCAGCTGCCTGTATCCAAGCATGTTGATGGAAAGTTGAGTGGAAGGAAAATGGAATCATTTCAGAGCCGTGAGCAGTTACTGAGAACTTCTGCTCAGCTGTTTCTTTATTATATTACTTTTAATATTTTCTGGGAAATGTTGAGTTTTAATTCAGCGTGAAGCCAGAATCCTGAACTTTAACAAAAATAAAACTCAGTAGTTTTCGGGTCGGTAGTTTGATGACCTCACCACGATTTCCAGGCCGCCGTTCGCCGGGACGTAGATGACCTTGTAGCCCTGGACGTTGCCGTCGGCGGCGTCCCAGTTGACGGTGAGCGTGGTGATGGTGGGGTTGCTGACCCTCATGCCGCTGACGCCGCTCAGAGGCACTGTGGGCAGAAACACGCAGACATGCCGGGTCAAAGGTCGAGCGTGAGGGAGGGCGAGCCCAAACGTTCTGCGGCAGCGTACATGTCTTCCCGTCCTCAGACTGCCGCCGGCCTTCGCGCGCCGGGTACACCGGCACCACGGACACGGTGTAGAGCGTGTCGGGCTGCAGGTTCCTCAGGACGGTGGCCGTGGTTCCTGAGGGAACTTGTTCCTGTAACGGACGCAGAGGGTCAGAACGCCGCCTGGTCAGTCGGTCCGGCGGCGGCCCGGTTCTCACCATCTCCTCTCGGCCGCCGGCGGCGGGAACGTAGAAGACCTTGTAGAGCCGCACGGCGCCGTCGGCCGGGTCCCAGCGGACGTTCAGGGAGGTCATGGTGGGGTCGCTCACCATCAGGTTCTTCACGCCGCCTAACGCTCCTGAAGCAGACAATCCGCCGCTGAGACGACGGAGTTTTCTCCGAGTCATGCCGGGTTTGGGACTTACTGGTTTTCCCGTTTTCAGACATCCTCTTCCCGTCTCCCTCAGCGTAAACCGGAACCAGCGTGACGGAGTACAGCGTGTCGGGCTGCAGGCCGCGCAGGATGGTGGCCGTGGTTCCCGCCGACACTGTTTCCTGTTTGCAGCAACATGCCACACTAATCAGCCGCTTGGAGACACAGCCTCAGCATCAGCCCGACGTGACCTGCAGCTTTCTCAGAATATAATCTGCTGTTTCACATTATGAACAACTGCTGCTCTGCTCTGGCCCGGATTATGTTTTCATTCAGCTGCAGCGGCTACTGCTAAATGAAAAGTTAGCTCTGCTGTTAGCATGTTAGCACTGATAAAAGAACCGAAAGCACCTGAAGAATCGGTGTAGCTAAAGTTCCTCTGCTCCACAGGAAACCAGGGCGTTTCCATAGCAACTGCTGACCCAGCATTTCCCCGCTTCACCCCACAGCTTCTTTCCTCACGTTAAAGACTGAAACTCTGCCAGGTTTCCAGATCAGAATAAAAGCTCAGTTCAGCCTGACCCAGTGGCAGAACTTTAACTAGGCCAGTTACACAGTGAAGCGCTGAGGGAAGCAGGTTCCTACCAGTCCTACCATGCTCTCCGCTCCTCCGGCTGCCGGAGCGTAAATCACTTTGTACTCGCTGACCCGGCCCTCCGCCGGCTCCCACCGCACGTTCAGCGTGGTCATGGTGGGGTTGAGCACCTGCAGGTTCCTCACACTGCCTAGGGGCTCTGCAATGGCAAACACAGCTTTAATCTGGGATTATTCACTTAAATATAGCCTTAATCTGGGATTAGTCACTGAAACACCGCTTTAATCTGGGATTAGTCACTGAAACAAAGCTTTAATCTGGGATTATTCACTTAAATATAGCCTTAATCTGGGATTAGTCACTTAAATATAGCCTTAATCTGGGATTATTCACTTAAATATAGCCTTAATCTGGGATTATTCAATTGAAAACAACTTTATTCTGTCAGTTTTCTCTGTGATTTACTGGATTAACAGTTCATCCCAGTGGCTCCCAGTTGGTGTGGAGGCTTACTGGTTTTGCCCTCTCCTTTGATGTCCCTACTGGCGCCTGATGGGTAGACGGCTGCCACGGTAACGGAGTACGGCGTGTCGGGCTGCAGCTGCTGCAGGATGACGTTGGTCTTCTTCCCGCCGACCTGCAGCTGCTCACAGGAAACACAGAGTCAGATTACACACAGGCTCTATAATCTCAGATTATGGTTTCTAATGTCCCAGCAGACTGTTTGTTGGATCTCTGCAGCCTGAAGCAAACCCAGCGCCTCGGAGGCGGCCCGGTTCTGAACCAGAGGAAAAGAGTTTGGGCGACGACATCTCAACCTGTTCACACGAGTCGGTGTGAGGTAAACGCAGGAGGAGTCATGCTGCGGGACCTTCAACTCCTAAAGGATTAAAGTCTGATGGCTGCAGCTTGGTCCAAACTGGACAGGACGGCTGAAACAGAAGAACTAACGACCTAGTCAAAGTCCAGATCCTATGCTGTCTGATATCTAGGACAGAAGGTTCTGCCGGGCCTCTCCTGGTTCTGAGGTCCA
>NW_006800419.1:332679-340455 GCF_000485575.1 Poecilia formosa
GGCGGATCCGGTCCTCAGATCGAGGCGGATCCGGACTTCAGATTGAAGCGGATCCGATCCGTAGATCGAAGTGGATCCGGTCCGTATATTCTTGCATTATGACGTTTCTCTCCCGTGTTAGAGAGAGAGTGGTTGCAAAGCAGTTTGATTGGTCAAAACTGATTGGAAATCGCTAAATAAGTTCAGTCCACTGACCGTTGTCGCATAATCCCCACTGTATTTTGTAAAGTTATGACTTTATTCTGTTATCATCAAACTGAAGTTTTATCCCTTTGCTCTCTGATCATCACAATGAACCCCCTCCAGGATCCGGGCCGGGCCTTACCGTCTGAGGCTCGCCGCCGGCGACCGGCAGGTATGTGACCTTGTAGTTCTTGACGGGACCGGGAGCGGCGTCCCACTTCACGGTCAGCGAGGAGACGGTGGCGTTGAACACCCGCAGGTTCCGCGGCGGCTCGGGTCGCACTGGAGGCAGAGAGAGGACACAGTGAGGGGGGATGAAGGTGATGATGATGATGATGATGGTGGTTCCTCTGCAGGAGGTCATGGAGCTGCAAAGGTCAGGATTAGGATGGAAGCAGCAGGATGATGATGATGATGATGATGAGTGAAGCTGGAGCAGAACTGGACTTCAGAACCCTGACTGTTCAACCCAAACCCAACAGTTCTGGTTGGTCCAGAACTAATTTACTTAACCGGGCTTCACAAGTAGCACCATGAAGACCAAGGACCAGAGGACAGCTCCGGGTTAGCCTAGGCTAATACTAGGCTAACCAAGGCCAACGCTAACCTATCAATGTCCAACGCTCAGCTAACCAGGGCTATCCAAGGCTAATGCTAGGCTAACCAACAACAACGTTAACCTATCCAGGATAACAATAGGCTTATGAAGGAAAACAACAGACTTACCAAGGATAATGCTAAGCTATCATAGGCTATTTTTAGACTGCTGTGCTAATGGACAGTACAGGAAGAAGACCATCCTAGGCATGCTAGTCACTAGAGTCTCCAAAGCTAACGCTAGTGAGCTGTCTCCGTCTGATTGACCAGCGTTGAATGTTCAGTTAGCAGTGGCAGTTTATCGTTTATCAGATCAGTAGCTAGCTTTGGAATGAATATAGCGTCTACACTATCCACCGCTGGGTATGCTAATGTATGAACTTTGACCCCAATAGTGCAGCATACGGATGAAAATCCAGGATCAGGATAAGCCTATAGCAGCAGCAGAGGCTGCCATGGCGATGTAGTTAGACTGAGCTCCATCGCTGCAGCAGGATGGCTGAACAACATGCGACAAAATGGATCCACACGATGGTGAGGTTATGGAGACACACAGCTGATGATGATGATGATGATCCTGACTCTGCGTTCACACCACAGCCAGAGGCAGGCTCCACCGGGACACACCTGGTTTGCTGCAGCTAAACTGACCCTGAAAAGCATCTAAGCTAACCCGGTAAGGCAGCTAAGCTAACCCTGAAGGACAGCTAAGCTAACCCTGAAAGGCAGCTAAGCTAACCCTGAAGGGCAGCTAAGCTAACCCTGAAAGGAAGCTAAGCTAACCCTGAAAGGCAGCTAAGCCAACTCTGAAGGACAGCTAAGCTAACCCTGAAAGGCAGCTAAGCTAACCCTGAAGGGCAGCTAAGCCAACTCTGAAGGACAGCTAAGCTAACCCTGAAAGGCAGCTAAGCCAACCCTGAAGGGCAGCTAAGCTAACCCTGAAAGGAAGCTAAGCTAACCCTAAATGGCAGCTAAGCTAACCCTGAAAGGAAGTTAAGCTAGCCCTGAAGGGCAGCTAAGCTAACCCTGAAAGGCAGCTAAGCTAACCCTGAAGGGCAGCTAAGCTAACCCTGAAAGGAAGCTAAGCTAACCCTAAATGGCAGCTAAGCTAACCCTGAAAGGAAGTTAAGCTAACCCTGAAAGGAAGTTAAGCTAGCCCTGAAGGGCAGCTAAGCTAGCCCTGAAGGGCAGCTAAGCTAACCCTGAAGGGCAGCTAAGCTAACCCTAAATTGCAGCTAAGCTAACCCATAGCTAAAGGAGACGCTGCTGGTGGTGTGAGCGCACAGCGAAGCTCTGCAACACAAACATGCTGAGACACGAACGCTGCCGCCAGTCGCCTCAAAGCGTGAACAAACTCTGAGAAGGTCGTGACCTCTCAGTGACCTACCATCTGGAGCCTTCAGCACTAGAAAGAGACGTCAAGAAGAAGAGCGTTATTCCAGGTTGGCCAAGAGCAGAAGGTCCTGCTGGGGGGGCGGGATCACTTACAGGTCCGCTCGGCTCCGATCAGGTCCTCGCTCTCCGACTCGTCGGGATAGATGGCCGTGACGGTCACCAGGTACTCCGTGTCCGGGTCCAGGTTCTCCAGAACGTACGAGTTCTCATCGCTGTTCAGGATTTCCTGTTGCGGACGGAACCAAGAAACTTAACATCTCTGCTAACTTTGAAACCGTCTAGTGCACTTAGCTTCCCCTAGATTCATTTTTCCAGAAAAATTCTGAAGTGCTAAATTACTTTGTTGATTTGGCTTTTGGCATTCATTGTGTTCTGTTAAATACTATATTGGCATAGCGACCTAGCACTAGCCTCCGCTAAATCCCGTGTCAACATCACGCCTTCTTAATAGCTAAATACCATTTTGGTATAGCGCTTTAGCATTAGCAGAAGCAATGCTTCTTTATGGTTGGTGCTGCCCACCACCGGGTCGAGATTTCAACCATCTAAGCTGCTGGGGTGAGGTCATTACTTCCCAGTTAAACAGCTGCACAGCATAATGCTGCCACCACCATGCTTCCAACAGCAGGTAAAGAGTCTAACTAGATAGTTTCTCAGGGATAAAACGCTGAGCAGACATATTTCAGCACTTTGGATGACAGCTTACGTTCTTGGGGTCCTTCTCGCCTTTCCTGGTCCATGAGATCCGGAAGAGCGCCACATCTGGAGCGCCATGTTCCCAGGTGGCTCTGAAGGAGTTCTGGGTCACCTCGGAGAACTGCAGGTTCTTGGGAGCCGGGACAGTATCTGTTTAAGGAGACAGGAAGCAGATCTGACCACCGGTTAGCCTGAGGTTCACAGGCTGGAGGCAGTGCGAGTCCCAGCTGGTACCAGCAGAACCTGGAGTCTGGGTTAGGTCAGGAAAAAGCCTGAAAACTGGAGCAGGAATCAGATTTTACTCCAACATTCCTGCAGACTCCAGAGGAAAGAACCGGAGCGACCTCTAAGCCATTAATCTACAAACGTCTGGCTGTGCAGGAAGAGAGATGAGGCTGCTGGGACTCAATCAGAACCTCAGTGGTTCTGGTTCAGAAGACTAAACCTCTCAAGACCAAAGTTCTGCTTAAAAACGGGGAAAGCATCCAGAAATGACACAAGCTGCTCAGAACTTCCTGTCTGCAAACTGGACCAGAACCAGCAGAGGTATTAAAACTGTCAACACTTTAATTCTGAGGTTTGTCCTGGTGATCTGACAGTACCAGGTCCGGTCCTGTGGACCAACAGAACCGTGATTACTCCATGAGTCTGATCTGATATTCACCCTAACCTGCAGCTTCACAATGAAATGTAGAACCGGGCCAGAAAAGGTCGGGACATCTCAGAACCAGAGCCATAAAACTGACAAACTGAGTTATAAAGTGCAGCTGGAAGTGATGTGAGCCTGTGAGGCGCTGAATGAGCCGGGTCCGGACCTGTGATGGCGGTTCCGAGCATGGGGGCGGCAGGTCCCTCGTCGTACACGGGGGTGACGGCGACATCGTACTCCGTCTGGGAGATCAGGCTGGTCAGCTGCAGCGTGGTGATGTCACCGTTCACCTCCACCTGCAGGCGACAGTTACCGGTCAGAACCGGGTCCAGAAAGCTGCAGCACTACTTCTAGATCTGGATCTGCAAAAGCTGAAGAGCTTTAATCAGAACCTAGACCCAGAAGAGTCTGGAAGTGAAACCGTTTTTATCTGAGGGAAAATGTTCCAGAGCAGCAGGAAGCCGAGATGAACCGCCAGGCTGATCCGGGCCGATCCGGGTCATCCATCAGAACCTTCTGGAGGCGTCAGAGACTCTGCTGACGTCCAGGAGGAAAGGGAGGATCTGTGAAAACCCAGCCAGAACCAGAACCCAGCCCGGCGGAACGCTTCGGCCGTGACTGCGGCCAACAGTGAGAGGAGAACCTCCTGGAACCGGGCCTGGCTACGCTTCCTGTCACCATGTTTCATACGACTCAGAGCCACTTGGAGCGCTCCGAGTCGCTCAGCTGGTACAAATAAAATGTCTCGTCTGTTGGAATGGCTCTGACAGGCTACCTCCTGAAAGCTAAGAGAACTTCCTGTTCCCTAAAGAGTACTTCCTGTTAGCTATAGGGTACTTCCTGTTCCGTATAGGGTACATCCCATAGACATAATATAAGGATAGACCCTCATGGACCGCTCTCGCCTATTGTCGCTGAC
This sequence comes from Poecilia formosa, assembly GCF_000485575.1. Classification (NCBI taxonomy): domain Eukaryota; kingdom Metazoa; phylum Chordata; class Actinopteri; order Cyprinodontiformes; family Poeciliidae; genus Poecilia; species Poecilia formosa. The sequence goes on from NW_006800419.1 coordinate 337,119, forward strand.
GAGATTTAGGGCGGCCATCTTGGAGCGGTACTCCACTCCACTCAGCGTTATGTGTTTAGCAGCACAATGACGTATCAGCGCATTTAATGATCATAACAGCTTTTTTGTTACTGGGTATACCGCTCCAAGATGGCCGCCGTATTTCCTGCGCCGGAGCGGTCCATGAGGCATCTATGCTTATATTATGTCTATGGTACTTCCTGTTCCCTATAGGGTACTTCCTGTTAGCTGTAGGGTACTTCCTGTTAGCTGTAGGGTACTTCCTCTTCCCTATAGGGTACTTCCTGTTATCTATAGGGTACTTCCTGTTAGCTGTAGGGTACTTCCTGTTAGCTGTTGGGTACTTCCTGTTAGCTGTAGGGTACTTCCTGTTAGCTGTAGGGTACTTCCTCTTCCCTATAGGGTACTTCCTGTTAGCTATAGGGTACTTCCTGTTCGCTAAATGGTGCTTCCTGTAACTTCCTTGTTTACCTCCTTCAGCTCTCCCCCGTCAGGTTTGTAGGTGATCATGTATCTGCGGACGGCTCCAGGAGCCGCGTCCCAGTTCAGCATCATGCTGCTGTGGGTGACGTCGCTGATCCTCAGCTCTCCAGCAGGGGACAGGGGTACTGAGGGAGGACAAAGACCTGTTAGAGCCAGAACCAGAGCCGGAACCGACCACCAGGTCAGTCCGGCTCACTGGATCCAGTCAGACCGCTGAACTGCTTAGGCAGAAAACCCAGAAACTGGGAGCTTCCTCTGGTCCAACAAGGGTTAAAGGTCAAACGACTTTTTGTTTTTTTTGTTTTTTGGTAATTTAACCAGTCATAAGAAAAGCAGTGAAGTTTATTATTCAAATGTATGTTTTCACCTTGGGATTCACTCATTAACAAATGTCACAGATCAAACTAAATATTTAATTAAATATCTAAAGGGCCGAATATTTAGTTTGAAGTAAAAATTTTGTTTCCAAGCTAACTAGTTAGCAAACTAAATATTTTATTTTGAGATAAACATATAACTTATCTAAATTTTTAGTTAGCAGGCTAAACATTTAGCTTAAACTGGTGACGCTCTGATCGGGTTCTTTGCTGCCGATTCCGATCTCTGCCGATCACCTGGATTGGCTGTTAATGTTTCGCTTTAGGCATAAATGATTCTGTTATCTGGCAAAATGGAAAAATGATCTGGCAATAAATTCACCAAATTTAGACCTTTTAGACATATTTCAATACACGTCTAGAGTCTGTTTTCAGCTCCTGCTGCAGCTGCTCGCTGTGAGAGCTCACCGTCTGGAGGCTCAGCCCGTCTGGGAAATATTACCACCAGTAGCGACGGTCCGACAGCAGAACCAGAACCAGAACCGGCGTCTCACTCCGCAGCTCCAAGACTTGAATTATTGTTGGTGTTATTTGTTTAGCTCTCTGACCGTGATGCTAATCCGGTGAGTGTTGGTAGCTGCGCTGCTCTACCTGCTGATGGGTCCGGATGTCTTTGGTTCCTGCACTGATGCAGCCAAATCAGTCAAGTTCTTGTTTTTAAATATCATATTAGATTCGTGGTGTTGATGCGTCGTGTCGTGCTTCACCCCGAGGTAATTCTCCACCGCGACTCGCAAACGTCCCCAATCAGTTAAAGTTCCTCACTACAGGAGAGCAGCTGCAGGCTGAGAAGGGAGACGCAGGTGATCAGTTTGTGATCGGCAACAAGAGACAGCGATCGATCACCGATCATACACTTTCTCACAGANGGTCCGACAGCAGAACCAGAACCAGAACCGGCGTCTCACTCCGCAGCTCCAAGACTTGAATTATTGTTGGGGTTATTTTAGCTTTCTGACCGTGATGCTAATCCGGTGAGTGTTGGTAGCCGCGCTGCTCTACCTGCTGATGGGTCCGGATGTCTTTTGTTCCTGCACTGATGCAGCCAAATCAATCAAGTTCTTGTTTTTAATATCATATTAGATTCGTGGTGTTGGTGCGTTGTGTCGTGCTTCACCCTGAGGTAATTCTCCACCGCAACTCGCAAACGTCCCCAATCAGTTAAAGTTCCTCACTACAGGAGAGCAGCTGCAGGCTGAGAAGGGAGATGCAGGTGATCAGTTTGGGATCGGCAACAAGAGACAGCGATCGATCACCGATCATACTCTTTCTCACAGAAAACAGCTGATGGAGATCGGCGGCCGACGGATCGGTACACCCCTAGTTAAATGTTTAGTTCTGTCTGTCAGACGCAGGTTGTTCCTGTTAGTTGTTAAGCGGCTGATCTGTGTGTAGCTGCTGGAGATTGAGGCTCTGAACCCATTTCCCCTGGAGGCGGCCATGTTGCTAGCGACCCGGTGATACCGGAGCCGGGTTACGTACAGGTGACCCCGCGGCCCTCCAGGGCCTGGCTGGTGGCCTCGCCGTGCAGAGCAATGAGTGTGACGGCGTACTGCGTGTTGGGGATGAGCTGCAGCAGCTGGGTGTTCGTCACGCCTCCAGCAACACGAACCTGCAGAGACAAACGGAGTGAAGTGAAACCTGGAGGCACTGAGCATGCTCAGAGCGCTGCGCATCACCGTCTGCCGCAGAACCAGGACTCGCCTTTCAATATTCAGCTTAATGTGGCTTAAGACCATCTTTAGATTACTATCAGTTATTCAGAAACTGTGCAGTACTCACTTTTAACCCAGAAAAGGACTTAGATTAGCCACTCTTTAGCTTATTTTTTCAGAAACTGTAGAGTACTCACTATCTAGATGCAGAGACACTTTTGGATCTAGACTACTTTTTAGACTCCTTCTCATCCAGGAAGGGAATTAGAGCAGATGAAACTACAGGAGCACCTAGTTTACATACTTTAGATCAACACTGGATTCTTTTTCTCTTTGTTTCGCTCTTTCTTTGGTTTGTTATTTTGTTTGTATTTCCTTTTAATTCCTGTATAGCAGGGATTAAACCAACGATGAAATGAAATGTAAACATCGTCCAGATCCAGAAAGATTCAGGATGATTCCAACGAATGATGAAGGAAGTCCAGGCAGGTTTCCAGATCTCGGGTTTCTAGCCAAGCAACCAATGTTGAAGAGATTTACTGAATCAATGTTGTTTTGTGGTTTAAATCTAATGAAATGAAATGTCGACGTCTGATCAACGTCAGCCGGCTTTAGTCATCAAGGTCATCCAGAAGGTCAAGGTCACCTAGAGCTGCTCAGGCACGGCAGCAGCAAAGGAGCGACAGGAAGAATCAGGACGTGGCTGCAGAAGAACAGGAAGCTCCAGGCTTTTCAAAATAAAAGCCTGTTAGCCTGCTACATGTTGAACATGGAGTTTCCATGTGGAAACATCTGGAAACGGTTCTGATGGCTGCAGCATAA
>NW_006800419.1:340465-342053 GCF_000485575.1 Poecilia formosa
AACGTCTGATCAACGTCTGATCAACGTCTGATCAACGTCTGATCAACGTCTGATCAACGTCTGATCAACATCAGCCGGCTTTAGTCATCAAGGTCGTCCAGAAGGTCAAGGTCACCTTGAGCTGCTCAGGCACGGCAGCAGCAAAGGAGCGACAGGAAGAATCAGGACGTGGCTGCAGAAGAACAGGAAGCTCCAGGATTTTCAAAATAAAAGCCTGTTAGCCTGCTACATGTTGAACATGGAGTTTCCATGTGGAAACATCTGGAAACGGTTCTGATGGCTGCAGCGTAACGCTCAGAGGTTCTGACCCGGCCCGTCAGAACATGAGCTCATCCCTCCGTCTCTTTAAATGGCTGGTTCTGGTGCTGCAGCTGCACCTCCATCTGGAAGCTGTAACCCGACCCGCCGAGCAGCGCTGGGCCGACCCGGTCCAGATGTGAACCGGGGAGACGTGTGTAGTTCTGAGTGTTTGGGTCCGGGTCAGCATCAGAACTGCCTCATGTCTCTAACAGATCCAAGAAGAAAAGTAAAGAACCGGGTTCTGCAGGACATCAGCCAGATCACACACACACACACAGACGCAAGCGCATGCACGCACACACACACACACGCAAGCGCACACGCATGCACACACACACGTACTGAGCTTTCGAATCATCTTCAGGTGTTTCATTAAAACTCATTTGACGTTTTAATTTCTAAACTAGGTGGATCTGAGGCTCTCCACTCGGGGCACTGCAGTCTGGGGGCAGAACAACCGTTTGGGACATAAATATTTTTTCTGTTCTCTGTTTCCATCATGAACCAAACCTGGAGAATACTTGAATCCATTTCAGACATTTCCAAGTGATGATTCCTCTTAAAGGGCCGGTATCATCTATTTCCATTTTGTAGCACAAACAAGTAACAGCTGGAGTGTTTCACATGTGCCCAACTGAGTTTATGTGACATCACCGAGTCTGGAGAATTGGTTCAACTGGGACCAAAGAGGCAACATTAGCCATGTGGCACCTGTGGGGGCGCTGCACCAAGAACCACTGAAGGAAACGACACAAAAACCTCTGAGGCAACTTCCTCCTTCACCAGATGGAAACAAGATGGAGGCATCAGATTTTAGCAGTTGGAGGATTTCTCCCAGAATGCCCTGTACTGTAGTCCACTTCCTGCTTTTGGAGCGGTCTATAGTCCACTTGGCGTTCACAAACCGAACCCAGACCAAGGTTTGGAGGACCAGAGGTCAGAGGTCAGTTAGCGTTCACACCTCACCAACCGGACCAGAGTTTATAGACAAACGGACCAGAGTTGCGTTAAAGCGGATTAAATGGGATTGAACCGGAGCGGGTTGAAGCGTCCTCACCTCCTGCTCCTCCTGAGGCTCTGAGGCGTTGATGGAGCGGTACAGCAGCAGGTACCCGCTCGCTCCGGCCGCCGCCTCCCAGCTCACCCTCATGCTGCTGGACGTCTCGTCATAAACCTTCAAGTTGCTCGCAGGAGGCAGAGGCACTGGGGGACAGAACCAGTTAGAACCAGTCAGAGCCAGTCAGAACCAGTTAGAACCAGTCAGAGCCAGTCAGAACCAGTTAGAACC
>NW_006800419.1:343162-347450 GCF_000485575.1 Poecilia formosa
AAACCAGTTAGAACCAGCCTAGAACCAGTCAGAACCAATTAGGACCAGCCAGAACCAGTCAGAATCAGTTAGAACCAGCCTAGAACCAGTCAGAACCAATTAGGACCAGCCAGAACCAGTCAGAATCAGTTAGAACCAGCCTAGAACCAGTCAGAACCAATTAGGACCAGCCAGAACCAATTAGGACCAGTCAGAACCAATTAAAACCAGTCAGAACCAGTTAGAACCAGCCAGAACCAGTCAGAATCAGTTAGAACCAGCCTAGAACCAGCCAGAACCAATTAGGACCAGCCAGAACCAGTTAGAACCAATTAGAACCAATTAGGACCAGTTAGAACCAGTCAGAACCAGCCAGAACCAGAACCGCTGAATGTGGAAAGTAAAGTATTCACACCCTTTAAACTTTGTTCTGGTCCAAACAAACTGCAGTGAACAAATCTGAAAAGGAGCAGGAAGAGCGCTAGCTATTAGCCATGATGCTAACGTCCTGTGAAAGCGGCTGCTGATTGGAGGAGGAGCAGGAAGCAGGGTGAGGAGGGAAACACTCACAGGTGGTCTCGGTTCCCTTCAGAGGCTCGCTGCTGGCGTCCTTCAGCACGGCGAACACGTTCACCACGTACTGCGTCAGCGGCGTCAGGTTCTCCAGAACCGTGGTGGTCACCTCGCCGTCCACCAGGACCTGGAACGGAGCGACGCTGCACTTCAACCACCAGCATGACGTCACAGTGTTTGCAGAAGGAAGATGCAGTATGACAAAAACTTTCTAGTATATTTATGACTATTTTCATATTAAGAATTTATTCTGGCGTCTTTATTCCAGGATTATTATAGTTTTATGTGGCATTAGAACAACTTTGCTGTAATATTAAGACTTTCTCCATCATCATGTCCTCCAGATGTTTCAGCTGATGATTGAAACACGCCGGACTCGAACATGTCGCTGGGAGAATCCGTCCAGCTTGGTGGAGGAAGTGACTTCATTCCTGCTGCTGACAAACAGAACCGGCGGAACAGCCAGATGTGTTTGTGATGAAGCTGATTAAAGACTAAAGTAAACAATCAGCTGTTACTCATCTGTGATGTGTCAGGAATCCTGCTTTTACAGCCGTTACATCATTTACTGCTTTAATGACAAGATTTACTCAGAATTCCTCCTGGAAAATCAGGAACAGCTTGGAAAACATTTTCCCTGAAAGTGAAGAGGTTTAATTATTCCTGAGTGCTGAGGCCGCTCGTTAAATCACACGCAGTCAGACGAGACTCCGTTCTTTAATAATCTCATCTTCTCTACCAGAACCGGCTGATCCGCTCACAGACTATCCATCCTGGAGCCGTGACCCGCTCTACGGCACTGCAGGACACCAAACGCAGTCAGAACAAATATCTGGAAACAAACTACAATAACATCTTACTGAAAACTTGGCTGAAGTCAATATTTCCTTCGTATTAGAGAAAAAGTCCTAATTTAGAAAAAACTTTAAACATGACTTCTGCAAAAATGAGAACTGATAAAAATATTTACTATAAACATGTGATAAGCATTCACCAGCAGATTCACTGTTTCTGTGGTTTAAGACCCGGTTTACACCACAGTTCAGAACCGGAGCCAGACCCGGGTCGGGCTGCAGCTCACCTCCATGGTGGGGCCTCCGGCGGCCATCCTGTAGGTGACCCTGAACTGGTCGACGGGGACCTCTGGTGGCACCCAGGAGGCTCTGAAGGAGTACTGCGTGACCTCAGAGGTCACCAGGTCGGTGGGCGGGCCCAGCTCGGAACCAGAATCTGGAGGCAGAGTGAGGCGGAGTGAGCTGTACGCCGTCAGGGGGAACCTTCGTTCCACGGCCCCATCCTACCTGGGCCCTTGACGCTGTTGCACAGGTTGCTGGACAGGTCGTCCACGATGTCCAGCAGGAAGCGGAAGTCGGCCACGTTGTACATGTGGATCTCGTCTGGGTCGGAGGCGATGGAGCGCAGCTCGTTCTCGTCGGCGTTCTTCACGCCTGCGGGGAACACGATGAGAGATCTGCTCTGCCTGACCGCAGGACGCGGCCGGAGAGCGGGCGGCGGCGCTCACCGACGGCGTACAGCTCGATGTCGCTGTCCCTCAGGCTCTGGGAGCTCACGATGATCTCATCCTGCGACTTCCCGTCGGTGATCAGAACGCCAATCTTCCGGGAGTCGGGACGCATCCCCACCGACGGCTGGAAGTTGGTCTCCAGGATGAAGCGGAGAGCCATTCCTGTCCAGGGAACAGAAGCCCAACGGATGAGCCGGGACTTACAGTAAAGCTCCGTCTACGCTGATCTATAGGTCATTATGCTCAACCAATAAGAAGGCAGCATTTATCAAACAAGGAAGTTCATAAAACACCACATCTTAAAGCAGAAAACTGAGCTTAACATGAACTTTCCTTTCAACAGATTTGGGTTTTCTAGCTTAAAATGGAACCTGGAAAAGGAACTTCCTGATGCTAAACCCGTTGCCATGGTCACTGACGGTGCCAACATGGCAAAAAAATATCAGATTAGATTAAAATTGGGATTTCCACCTGCGACAGACTGGCAACCTGTCCAGGTGACCCTGCTTCTCACACGAAAAGTCTCGCTGGAGAGGCAGCAGCATCCCACAAGGGACAAGGGTGTAAGAAAATGGATCAACGGATTTCCACTGGTAGCTAGCTAAAAGGTTAATAACGTTAACTCTAAAGCACTGACCATAAACATTAGCTCTGCTAACGCTGAAGCGCTACACCAACATATTTAACAGGAGGTAATGCTAAAATGCTATACCAACATTATATTTAACAGAAGCTAATGCTAAAATGCTACACCAACATCTTTAACAGAAGCTAATGCTAAAACGCTACACCAACATATTTAACAGAAGCTAACGCTAAAACGCTACACCAACATATTTAACAGAAGCTAACGCTAAAACGCTACACCAACATATTTAACAGAAGCTAACGCTAAAACGCTACACCAACATATTTAACAGAAGCTAACGCTAAAACGCTACACCAACATATTTAACAGAAGCTAACACTAAAACGCTACACCAACATATTTAACAGAAGCTAACACTAAAACGCTACACCAACATATTTAACAGAAGCTAACACTAAAACGCTACACCAACATTATATTTAAAAGTAGCTAACGCTAAAGCACTCACCATAAACATTAGCTCTACTAACTGAAACTGAATTTTTTACTTAAACTAATTATCAAAACTGTTGAATGAAAGTATTGTGATAATTTTGGGTCCATGTCGTCGAGATCTAAGCAGAAATATATTTTTATGGTATCATATGGTGAGCACTTTTATTCTGAAGGTCTGAAGGAAGCTGTCTCAGGGCATTCAACATCTTCATCTGGCTGTTAAACTGCAGCAGACTGTAAAGATTATTTTAAGTGGTGTTGAGCAGAACCAGCGGAGCCGGTCCAAACGGGGAACAGGTTAACTAGACGAACCAGAACATCCAGAACACCGACAACATCCGGGTCATAATTAACTCACTCACAGAGGGAATAAATCACCGCCATAAAAACTTCCTGCGCTGCTATAAAACCAACATGTGGCAACATTTAACACCTGGTTCTGCTTGGAGCCAGAACTTCCTCTGCTTCACTTTCACTGAGTCAGAACCAGAACCAGAGAAAGTGCCGGGTCAGAGAGGAGGCGCTGCAGGGCCGATAAAATCAGGGTCTAACGGGGCGCTCGTCAAAAACGCTTCATCCACCATTCACTAGTTTGACTTTCATCTCAGATTTCTGAAATTTAAGTCATTTTTTTAAAGAAAAAACAGAATTCTGAAATATAAAACAAAATCATTAAAAAATAAAGTAAAATTTTTTAACAAAAGTGGCAAAATTCTGATTAATTTCAAGATTTGTGCATCAACGTCAAAATCCTAACCCTAAAGTCAGAATTTTGAGATTAAAGTTACATTTTGAATTTAAAGTAGAAACTTTAAAAAAATCTGTACATTAAGATAAAAGTCAAAATTGTAATTTTAACCTAAAAATTCTCACGATTCGGGATTTTCTAAGCCTGTTTTCAGTAATCCTAATCCTCTTTAATAAATCCTATTTTTCCATCAGTTAAAGCATTTCCCAGGTGTTCCCTCCCCCAGATGTTCCCTCACCTGTCATGGTGTTCCCTCCCCCAGATGTTCCCTCCCCCAGATGTTCCCTCACCTGTCATGGTGTTCCCTCCCCCAGATGTTCCCTCACCTGTCATGGTGTTCCCTCCTCCAGATGTTCCCTCCCCCAGATGTTCCCTCCCC
>NW_006800419.1:348338-354242 GCF_000485575.1 Poecilia formosa
CGGCGTTCAGCAGTGACTCTCGGGTCGGGTGTGCGTTCAGGTGCCACTCGGTTCTCGGGTCACCGCTGTACTGGGCCAGAGCTGCAGGACAAACAGAACCATCAGTTAACGACACCGTGACCCCTCACCCCTGACCCCTGAGCGTTTCTATGCAGACGACTTTCGGCTCTTTTAATACCTTTTAGTCTGAAAAGCTGCTGAAATGTTGAAGCATCAAACTGAAACCGTAAAGCTTCAGCAGCAGCTACATTTCATTTCCTTTGGGATCAATAAAGTGTCTTTAACTGAACGACTGAACATCCTGATGATTGGTCGTCTGCTGACCCAACCGAAGGAACTCTGGGATTATACTGGGATTATACTTGGATTATTATGTTGCTCCGAAATGTTGCTAAGCTTCAAACGACGGCGTGAAAGCGAGGGACGGTTACCGATCTGGACGTTATTGGGGCCGATGTCGAACACGCCGACCATGCGGGCGATGAAGTTGCGGATGGTTTTGAAGTTGATGCGTCCGATGCTCCAGGAGCCGTCCACCAGCAGGACGATGTCGGCCTTGGCCGACGTCCGGCACTGGCTGTCTGCAGAGACACGAGGCGGGCCGGCGTCACATGGGCCGACCAGAACCGGCCGGTCCAACTACCAAAACTGGAGCTCAGAGGATCTCAGCCGCCATGTTGGATCATTCTAAAGATTTTCATTCGTCTTTAATGAGACGTTTCCTCTCTGATCTGTTTAAATTATCTTCACTGCATGGTAGTGAGTGAATAATGCTGTGGGATTTTTGTAACCCTCTCCTGACTGATACATTTGTTCAATCAGATGTTTGGGAACTTCTTTTCAGTTTAGTTAGTGAAGCTAGAAATCTTGGCAGACGCCTCTTCCTCTCATGCTAAGGCTGATTTTAGACATGATCTGACACCATCTAGTGGTTGGAGTGTGAACTACACATGTTTCTTGGAAACAATGGGCGGTAATCTCCATAAATAATCTATATATAACTGCCCAAATACAATATTTTCTTTACCAATAAACGGGATAAAAGTGTCTAGGACAGATTTCAGTAAGCTGTATCTGAAACACTGCAGGACAAATATCAAAACAATATAAAACAATATATGTTCATATTCAGTTTGAGCTCCTGGGAGCGTGAAGCGAAGGGATTCAACTGAAACACTGTAGTGACGCTAAATCAATAGATATTTAAATACATATTTTAACTCAATGCGAAGGTTTTGGTTAAACATCAGTAAAATAATCTGAAACGTTTATTTAATTCCTTAAGTGCCTGCTGTCGCTAATTAGCATCATAGCTAAGTTGACACTAGTTACAGAAAATGTTCAGATTGATACTCTGATTAATTCGCATTTTTTGAACCATTGGATATAAATTCAGGTCTTAAGTGTTTGATTAAAGTTGGAATGAAAAGCTGCTTAAAGGGCCGGTGTGGGGCGTGAATACTTATTCTGGCTGTCTGCTGTTTATGTTCCTCCCTCTGCTTTGTTGGTTTTCCAGCTGATTATCGTCTCATTAGAGGTGAGAAAAGCTTTGAACTGATCTGGTTTTAATGACTGTGTGTCCTGCTGAGCTCCACCACGTCGGATCGGTTCACATGACGAGAAGCGACAGAAAAGAAGAAGAAGAAGAAGAGAAGCTGCAAATCACAACCAATCACTTTACAGACATTTCAGTAACATCATATAACAGCAGTGACAGTTCATGTTGCTGCAGCAGATCCAGTGTGTCCAGCAGGTCGGCTGCGTTGTTTTCCTGCAGCAGTGGCGAATGCTCGGCGCTCCTTCAGCGACCTGCAAGAGGAAAAACATCGGCTCGTCCCTCTGCAGGACGGCACGCCGCCGGACGCCCGGCGTTACACACAGCGCTGCCTCCCTGCCCTGCAGAACCAGGCGCTCTGCAGGCGCTGCTGGAATAGAACCAGCAACCCCACAGTTTCCTGTAGGCCTGAAAGCAGCAGCAGGTCTGAAGCATCTGACAGGAACTTGGTACAGATCCAGCGGTCTGGGGATCATCTCGTCACATAAACACACGTCCAGTCAGGACAGAAACGATTCTGAATTAAACAAAAAAACTTTAAATAATAAAAACAAACTTTTACAAACTCCTTTAGTTTTTCTACATGCTCTGCAAACATAAACTGAGATGTCAAACAGAGAAAATTAATGATTTTCAGCATTTTCCACTAACAAAAATCTGAAAAGTGTGGCATGCTTTTATATTTGTCCCTCGTGAGTCAGAATGTAGCAGGATGCTTCCTTTAGGGTTTATATCTGCAGACATTATGAGGTAAATTAATGAACCTGTGCAGGTGAAACACCCAGATAAATATCTTACATAGTGGCTCAAGAAATGCTGACATACAACCTGAAGTATAAAGAGTGAACATATTGGTAGGCTTAATAATGCATTTTTATATTACACTTCTGTTTTTGTTAAACCTTAAGGTTTTGTTTTGTAATTTCTGCCACTAGGGGCAGTATTTTGATTTGCTTTTTCATCTGACAAATAGATCAGATGAAAACCAACCGTCAGTGATCGGCTTTAAGTTATAAATGCTAAAAAACTTTACGTGTGAAAGACAAATTAAATGCTGCATGTTTTTTGGCCCTACAGGGTTTCCATACATGAGGAGTGTTGAGAAACAAAATCCTCCATCTGCAGCAGCTCACCTTCTGGACCAGATTAACTGGAGGTTAACAAAAGCTGCTTGTTCCATATTCAGGGAACGTAAATATGGAAATATGTCATTTTTCATGAGGGGAGGACCATTTGCTGAACGGATGAAGCAGTTTGTTCCATGAAAGATCAGGATGAGCTGATCATCCGAACGTCTACAGTCTGTTACGCGAAATTCACATTTTACACATTTTTTAGTTTAAACTGCTTCTAAAAAACACCCAGCTGCGTTTTGGCAGTGAGTTCACGTTCTTTGGTTTCTGGAAAACGAGCCGTTTCAAAAACCTCCTGAGTCACACAGCCCGTTACCTAGCAACCCCAGGAGAGTTCAGCCCGTTACCTAGCAACCCAACCTGGGTTGCATTATGTTTGGTCAGCTAGTTTACCGCAACATTCACTATACAATGGCTGCTGGAAAAGCAGCAAGTTTTGTTGTTGACTTGCTGCTTTCTGGGTGGTTGTGCAGGAAGCTCCACTAATGCTTTTCAAAGATGTACAGTTGTAAAATTGCACATGTTTGCAGCCATTTTTAGGTGAATGTAAACACTGAGTTGGGGGCGTGGCCAGCAGCAGCTCTTTTAGATTTAAAGAGACAGAGACCCTAAAACAGCTTGCTATGTAAGAATGATTCTGTGCAAAAACTGTAACGAACATGTTTTGTTTAGGCCACAGATCGATGCTAACCTAGCAGCCCTAGGGTTAGGGTTAAAGAGCGTTTCAGATTATTCTGAAGTAAACTGAAAGCAGAGCCTGAAATCTGCACCAAGTTTCAATCAGCAATCCCCAAACCACGCTGACATCAATTGGCCCGACTGCAGGAAAGCGTGGGCTGCCCAGCAGCTGGCCAGAAACAGGAAGTCAAGTGACAGCGCCTGGTTCTGACAGGAAGTGGTGTGATGAGGATGATCTGATTTTACCAGAGGGATCCAGAGGCGGCGGTTCCGGTTCATCCATCAGCGTGGTTTTCTCCTCCCCGGCCAGCGGCGAGCTCACGCCGCCGTCAAACATCCCGAAAACAGCCACAGAGTACTTGGTTCCTGCCCTGCAGGAGACAAACGACATCACTTCCTGTTCCCAGACAGAAAGGGGCGGAGCTCCAGGAAGACCTTCATCCCAATCAGAACCACTGTTTGGGTTCAGAACCAGCTGGGCCCACTTCTTCAGCATTCCAATCAGTTCCTGCACAGGATGATGCTGCCACCACCAAGCCTCACCACGAGGATGACTAGCAGCTTGATGTTCGTCTCATCTGACCGCCGACCGTTTCTCCAGATGAAACATCATCAACTTTCAGGAAACATGTTTGTAGTCAAAGTAAAGAGGAGTAGCTGTAAGGCACGGCGGTGGCAGCATCATTACAAGTGGAACAATGAAACATGAACACAGAGAGATGATCCCAAAGCTCTGACCTCTGATGGACGAAGAGGAAGCAGGTCTCTTCATTTGAAATGTTTATTAAAAACTACATATTTATTAAACCGTCACATCATGACAGTTTGACCTGCTCTCTGAAGACCTGGGACAAAAACAACCAATCAGAGGCAGGAGGCGGGGCTTAGCGCTGTCAATCAAACTTATGCTGTTGCTGCTAAATATGCTAACGGAGGAGAAACAGCTTACTGTTACAGAAAAACTGTGGCTATGCTAACCACCCTTAGCATTCATGCTAGCTGTAGACTAGCAGAGAGCAAAAACGACAATCTTGTTTACATAGACTATAATTTATTTCATTTTTGCTTACTTATTCTGGATATTTAAAATGTTTTCCAGTTCCAGTTAAATATTTATTAGAGCTTAAAGTTTATTGATCTTTGAAAATAAAATTATTATGTCATTAATGGAAAATGGTCACAAAACAACAATATTATCGTTTATTGCAATAACTTGTTTATCGTGTAGCTGAATTTATTGTCATAACAGGCCAAGATGTAAAATCATATTTGTTATGAAAGTTACATAGCGGGACACGTCAGAGCCTGTATGTATACTTATGAGCCTTTCGGACCAGAGAGAACCAAACACCTGCAGGTGAGCGTACCTGAGCTCCTCCAGAACCACCGTGTTGTCGTACGGACCGACCATGAGCTCCCCCAGGTCCACGTCGTTCCCAGAGGGGTGAAAGGTCACCCTGTAGCCCCGCACGTCCCCCGGAGCCGGGTCCCAGGACACCCTGAAGCTGGTCTTAGTGGGTTCAGAGGTCAGCAGGTTCCTGGGGGCCTTGAAGGCCGGCACTGCAAGGGACAGAGGAGGACAGAGGAGGAGGCGTCAGGACCCACTGCTGGGTGGGAGGAGGAGGACATAAGAGGACAGAGGAGGACGGAGGAGGACAGCGCCCCCTTCTGGAGGCCAGTGTATAATAAATCTGCCAACTTGTTTGTAGAGAAAATCAGAGGATTTGTGTAATGGCCGCTAGTAGCGCTGAGGTTCTGGTTCTGCTCTGCATCAGAACCAGAACATGGAGAAGCTGCATTCAGCTTCTATTCACCACAGATATGGAATAAACTTCCAGAAAACAGAACCCAGCCGAAACCCTGAGCTCCTTTGAACCCCGACTGAACCAGCCGATCTGATTAACAGTAAATGAAACTTCGATCGGTAAGTTTGACAAAATGTAACGTTTGTTGTTTGTGTCATAATTTATGATGTTATTTGAAATATAATCTGGATTCTTGCTAAAATGTTTTTCTCTAATAAACTGGAGTTTACAGCAGCTGCGTTTCTATTAACCATAAAATTGCTAAATTCGAATTATGAAAATAAATTTAATTAATCGAAACAAAAATTTTTATAATGCAAAGAAAACAGGAACGTTGTTCATGATCTTCACCAGTTGGGGGCAGTAGTACTGCAAAACCTATTTGCCAACCGCCAATAAAAGAAAGAAGAAGACAATAGGAAGTAGTTTGATGATGGCGCGGCGTGATTTCTAATATTTATCACATTATTAAAAACCTAAAATATTTAGAAATGATTTTAATTTAGTTTCTTATTTACTAGAAACAAATTAGGAAATTGTGTTTTATTGACATTTATGGAAAACTGACAGAAATGTGTTCATATTGGTAACTGAAGCGCAGCTACTGTCTGTGTCTCTGTGGACATGTCTCTGTGTCTCTGTGGACGAGTCTCTGTGGACGTGTCTCTGTGTCTCTGTGGACGTGTCTCCGTGTCTCGGTGGACGTGTCTCTGTGTCTCTGTGGACGTGTCTC
>NW_006800419.1:366091-368911 GCF_000485575.1 Poecilia formosa
CAATCTGTAGTTGATACAGATATCAATCTGTATCAACTACAGATTGATATGAATGCGTGTCGTTAGCACCAAGCCTGCTAGCTACACGTTTTCACCAGGCAGAGCCGTGGAAACGCAGCAGCAGCTCCAGGTTTTCTGACAGCTGTCATGTTTAGCTGGTTAGCGTAGCAGCGGGGGAAAGATGGAGAATTAGCCGCTCTCAGAAAGAAAAGACACAACAATTATTTATGCTAATTTTATGCTGGAGCGACACTTGATGTTCTAATCAAACTTGTTTCACTGCGTTAGCTCTGCGTAGCGCTACATTACAGCGCTAACTGTACTTTCCTCTATGCTAAATACTTAGCTCAAAGCTAATTGCCCATGGATAAATATTTAGCTTGATAAACGTCCATCTTCAAAGTAAAAATTTAGCTTTCAACCTGGAAATTTAATGTAACTTCAAACTACATAGTTACTTTAATAACTAAATAATGAACTCAGAGATAAACATTTGTTTGAAACTAACCTTTGGAGTTAAATATTTAGCTTGCTAACTAAATATTTAGCTTGAAGGTGTGACATTTGTAAAATAATGAATGACATTGTAAATATATGACTAAAATTAATCCCCAGTCTTCTCTTTTATAATAGGCTAAATAACGAAAATTACTGCTGTTAATTCTTGACAGTTTAACTTTACAAATGACACCTTATAAAGGAGCATCTTAACTACAACTCATGACAATTACAACATTAAATAATCGTAGTCATAATTCTCTTTTTACTTTTGTTCGTCCAGATTGTGTGTCCTGACTCACCGTAGCTTTAGAAAATAAAAATCTGTCTTTTTGTCTCTGGTATAGCCTCGGTGCAGCTAGCTTAATGTTTGTTGTTCCTTTTTCTGGTTCAGTTAGCTTGAGACTAAATATTTAGCTTCAGGCTGAATGCTTAGCCTGAAGCTAAATATTTAGTTTGTTAATGTCATATTTAGCTTGAAGCTAAGTATTTAGCATGCTAGACATCTAACTATATATTGAGCCAGCAAACCTTTAGCTTATGGATAGCTTCTTACCGTCGGTGGTCTCCAGCCCGGTCAGCGGCTCGCTGTCTTTCTGGTCGTAGGCGGCGATAACAGACACTTGGTAGCGGGTCTCTGGACTCAGACCGTCCAGGACAGTGGATGTCTCGTCCCCTGGGACGGTTTTGTCCCCCTGCTCCCCAGAGAACAGGGACTTCCAGCGGACCTTGTAGGCCTGGACGTTTCCGGGCGCCGCTGTCCAGGTCGCCCTGAAGCTGGAGGCGCTGACGTCGCTGGTGACCAGGTTCTTAGCGGGCCCGGCCTCTGAAATCAACATGTTGATTTTTACTAAAGTTAATCAACATTAGGTCTCAGGATTATGTTCACTTTTCAAAGAAATGTTTGTTCTAGATCTGATTTTGTTCGCTTGGTGAAACTCTGTCCCCACATCCCAGATGTTTTCAAGCTTAAAGTTACAGTCTTCCAGTTCCTCAGTGGCCAAGAACATTTTTAAAATCCATCGTCTCTTCAAAACAAAGGAACCAGTTAGATCTACTGGCAGATGAAAATATCTTTAAAATGGAAAGAATGATGTCACAGAGTGGACAGCGGAGCCATAAAAACCAGACAGAACCGGATCAACGTCAAGGTTTCTGGGTTTCTATTGTTGCAAAACTTCTGCTGCTTCCTGAACACTGAAAACAGACGGGAAGAAAAGATCCAAACTCCAAGAATGGAACCAAAACGGATCCAGTGAAAATGGATCCAATGGAACCAAAACGGATTCAATGGAACCAAAATGAATCGGTTGAACGGTTGGACAAAATTTGCTGGGAAGCAGAATTCTGTGACAGGAAGTTCGGACCAAAGGGTGTGAATACTTATGCCAGGTTCTGTGGACTCCATGAAACTTCATTCAGAACCAGTTCTGATGTAAACAGGAGAACCAGAACCAATGGACCGGGTCCGGTGAGGAATGTTCTGGATGGTTCTTGTTTCATCACTCAGTGGAAACTCATGACGACATTACATCACTCAGCAGAACCCCAGACATGATCCTGACTGGGAGGTTTTCCGCTCCACTGGACCCAGATGGTTCTGGAGGACGTCAGAGTTTCCAAGTCGGTCCGATCGGAGCGCCTAGCCGAGAAGCTGCTGAGGGAGCCACGTTTACTGCCTGATGATAAAACCTGGGAATCTGTCGGGAACACGGGGATTCTGGCCTGAGAGCGCCTTTCCCCTACAGCCTCCGTAACGAGACCCAGGTGAGGTTCTGAACGGGTCCGGACTCCGCAGTAAGAGCCTCCCGCCAGCAGGCTGACCTCACTGGGCCATGTGGCCTAAACCCAGGAACACCTGGAAGGCCTCCTGGACCCTTCACAGCCAGATGGCCACTAGGGCGGCGCTGAAGGACGGAAACGCCCAGCTGGGGGGAACAACTGAGGAACAAGCAGGCAGAGCTGGGGAGGAATGAGTTTTCCCTGCTAATCAGAAGCTCCCTGGCTGCATTCCTCACTAAGAAGCTAGCAGCGCTTACCCCAAAGCACTAATCACAAACATTTGTTCCACATATGCTAAAGGTTACGTCAACATAGAATGTGGCAAAGCTAATGCTAAATCACTACATCACCCAAGTATTTAGCAGAAGCTAACGCTAAAGCTCTGCACCAAGACAGTATTTAGCAAAGTTAATATTAAAGCAGCACACCCATAAGAGTAGCCTCCGCATTGGCCGCTCCGGCGCAGGAAATACGGCGGCCATCTTGGAGCGGTATACCCTCCTACTTTGCTCAATCAAAACAGCAGAAGATGCCTCAGCA
>NW_006800419.1:369508-381861 GCF_000485575.1 Poecilia formosa
ACTTTTTTTACAGTGAACTATGTATTAAAAACATACTTAAAAAATACAATTGTTTATAAATGTTGCTTTGATAGATGTTTGAATATGGTTTACAGTAACAAAAAAGCTGTTATGATCATTAAATGCGCTGATACGTCATTGTGCTGCTAAACACATAACGCTGAGTGGAGTGGTGGACCGCTCCAAGATGGCCGCCCTAAATCTCGTCAGCAGAACATTTATTTCATATATTAAGACAAAATTTTCAATTGGATATTAGAATTTACATGTTCTGCAATGCTGTCAGATATTGAATTTATATTTGTATCTGGTTCTTTTTTAATATTATTCCTGTACGTTTCTTGTTTGAAATAAATTTATTGGGGAAAAAAGAGTGAACATGAGGAGAGGAAACAACGGCTCCTTCAAATGCGTCTTCAAACTAAGAGCAAGAATATAAACATCTAAAACTTCAACACAGATATTGAATTTTATTCAGCTGAAAGTTTACAAAACAGGCAAAAAAATTACCACTTTTGAATTAATAAACTTTTTGAATTAATTTGAATTTTAAAAAAATTAATTCGGGGGAAGCTAAGTTGACTAAATGTTTGCCAAATGGGGCCAGAAATTAGCTCCAGTATCACCTACTCAGTGCTAACAACTTCTGAGTGCTAACACCTGCTCAGTGCTAACACCTACTCAGTGCTAATATCCACAGAGTGCTAACACCTACTGAGCGCTAACACCTACTCAGTGCTAACACCTACTGAGCGCTAACACCTACTCAGTGCTAATACCCACAGAGTGCTAACACCTACTGAGCGCTAACACCTACTGAGCGCTAACGCCTACTGAGCGCTAACACCTACTGAGCGCTAACACCTACGGAGCACTAACACCTACTCAGTGCTAATACCCACAGAGTGCTAACACCTACTGAGCACTAACACATACTCAGCGCAAACTCCTACTCAGCGCAAACTCCTACTCAGTGCTAACACCTACTGAGCGCTAACACCTACTGAGCGCTAACACCTACTCAGCGCTAACACCTACTGAGCGCTAACACCTGCTCAGCGCTAACACCTACTGAGCGCCAACACCTGTTCAGCGCTAACACTGAGCGCTAACAACTGCTCAGCGCTAACACTTACTGAGCGCTAACACCTACTCAGCGCTAACACCT
This sequence comes from Poecilia formosa, assembly GCF_000485575.1. NCBI lineage: Eukaryota > Metazoa > Chordata > Actinopteri > Cyprinodontiformes > Poeciliidae > Poecilia > Poecilia formosa. Next base: position 370,677 of record NW_006800419.1, read on the forward strand.
ACTCAGCGCTAACACTTACTGAGCATGCTCAGTGCTTCATCCTGTGGTTTAACAGGTAACCTTCCCTTAATGAAGGCTGAGCCTGAGAGTCTGTATAGCTGCATCACTGCAGCTCTCTCTGCAGACTCAGCCTGGCGTGATTTAGGATTTGGTATTCTGCCAGAGTTTATAAGAGCAATTATTGTAAACCTCAACCATTAGCTGAGCTTCAGAGGCCATAAAAGCTGATCGTTTTAAAGGATCAGCGTCTCAGGGCCACCCTTTAAAACTCCGCTGACTCAGTCATTAAGGGATTTAAACATGAATGTTTGTCTCACATGTCAACATTAGACATTTAAGCACAGATCAAGAAATAATAAATCCATTTCAGCTCTGCATGTCAACAATAAGTTATTACTCCAAACGACACTCTAAAAGACATCAGAAGCCTCATTCAGTTTAATCATTCTGATGCATTTTACAGTTTAACTTTAAGGTTTTTTCCTGATTTTCCCCCAGAATGTTCAGCTTAGAAAATGATGGTGGTTCTAACCCAATTAAATCTTCAGAACCTTCTGGATTTAACTCTCTTCAATCCAGTTCTCCTCCCAGCCACTGCCAGAGGTTCCTGTCCAATCAGAGCCCCGAGTGCACAGAGCCACGCCCACTTTCATCCACTCCCAGTAAATTTCAGCTGACTGGTTTTGAAAAAACTGGACCTGAAGGCTCTGTTGGATCCGTCAAAGTTCGTGCACGAGAAAAATTAACAGAAAAAATGGTAGGAATCACCATGGCAACCACTAACTTTAAGGGTCAGTAATCCCCTGTGTCAGCAAAGCCCCGCCCCCAACCAAAGTGGGTGGAGCCAAGAGACACTAAGGTGCGTGGTCAGGGCGAAGGAAGCCCTGTTGCTAACTCAATGAACATGTAGCAACTTAAACAAAAAAATGAGCAACAAATATACATGTGCTCTTTTAAAATAGCAACAAATCTGACGAGTTTTTTAAAAAGAACAAATCCATTTGACCTTTTGAAAAAAATTTTAAAAAGCTAATTTTTTTAAAAAAAGCAATAAATCTAAAGATGTTTTTTTCTAAAGTGACGATTCCAGCAAATTTTTATCAAAACAGACACAACAGATCTGATTTTTTTAAAGGTGATTAGCAACACATCTAGATCAATTTATCTGCAAAATAAATTCATTTGTGATTTAGTTAATCTTTAAGTTTGAAAAAAAGGGCGCCAATCACCATAGCAACTGGTGAGTTCAGGGACAGTACATAACCTGCAGCAACAGGGAAACGGGTTGTCTAGAACCAGAACACGGTTCGTCCTGGCCCGGACGTTTCACAGCAGAACCGCTTTACGGCTGCTGGACCCGACCCAGAACCAGAAAGGCAGGCAGAACCGTGTTTCTCCTCTTCTTGACATTATTTCATGTCCATCATGTCTGCATTTACACCCGCCTCAGAAACTTCCCAGCTGTTTCATTTTCATAAATTGTCCATAAACAGGACAGTAGAGATTAATGACGTTACTCTGACATGAAACGAATGTTTTACAAAACGCGGCGCGGATCCAAACCGGCTTTCTGGCATCAGTCACAGAAAACCAGAAAAAAATCTTTCCTGTGCATCGGAGTGGAAACTTTCCCTTCATCATCCCGCTGACCCGGAAACCCAACTCCCAGCTGCTCCCGCGGACCAGCACGCTCTTTATACTGGGCCAACTGGGAGAGCAGCGCCTCCAGCAGCAGCTGCTACTGGAATAACTGCTGCTAAAAATCAGTTAAATCAACCAGTGAGTCATTTTTACAGCGCGCTGTTAACACTTACTGATTATTACACAGCATGGCTTATAGCTGCTTGATCCCAGAAGCAGCTATAGCCAGGGACAGAATCGGGACCAGAACCGGAGCAGCACAGCAGACGTCTGGAGGAAGATCCTCCACTCGTTACCATGGCGACCGGCCCGCTCCGATGCCTCCGTCTGCTGCTTGTCAGGGCGGTCCAGTCCGACCCGGAGCCTCCTGGGTGGCGTCGCCGGGTCAGGAGGTCAGCAATGTGTGAGGCCCCGCCCCACCCGTGGGTCGTAGGGCAAAGGTCAGCAGGAACGTCCAGAGGATCTCCAATCAGGACGTTTACAGCTTCAAAGATTAAAGTTTGGTTTTACGGGCTGCGGGTCGGAACCACTCACTGGGCTTTTAGTTCTGGACCCGGCCAGGAGGAGGAAACGACGCTGCTCTAAAACTGTCAGGCAGTTTACTGGAAACCCAGCAGAACCTTCAAAGAGTCCGGAAACATTCCAGCCGGAGCTTCAGTGGCTCGGTTGGTTCTGTTGGGCCGAACGCGGTCGCCCTGACCTGAACCAGATCAAACAACCCGACCCGTTTACATTCCTCACATGAAAGGCTGCGCTCCCAGCAGGATGGTTGGACTCGGTCCGGTTCGGTCCGGTCCCAGCAGTCTGAACAACCCGATCTGGTCCGCTCTGTGGATCTAATTATGACGTGAACTGTTTCCAAGAGTCTGAATGTTTAATCAACGGTGACATCATCAGCGTGAGACAAGCGTCTTAATTCAGCAGCAGAAGAAGAATCTGGACGTAAACGACTGAAATGATAATAATAAAGTGACGGAAGTAGCCTGAGTCGGTGAACGCATCACATCCCAACCCCACCACTGCTGATCAGACTCCACATGCAAACAGAACCAGAACAGAACCGGGTCAGAAGCTGCAGTCAATGCTATTAGCCGTTGCTATTAGCCGTTAGCTTTTATCAGCTTCCTTCGCCTGGCGACCGTCTTATGGCCGTACTGTCGCTTTACAATCAATCAGAGACGGCGGCCATCTTCAACCTAGCGCTGCTGGGGGAGGGCAGCGCTTGTAGAGTGGTGTGAAGAGTGGCCTAGTCAAAGTGTGACCCTGTCTGAACAACATACTTTCCACAGATTGAATGATAAACCGTCCGGTCACTGGGTCAGAGGTCAAACGGAAGCAGTGTGTGCGCTGTGGTTTAATGGTGCGTACCTTCTGTGGTCGTCTCGTAGCCGCTAACCGCTAGGCTCTCCCCTTTGGGGTACTGAGCCGACACCCTGACTTCGTAGCGGGTCAGAGGGGTGAGGTGGGGCAGGACGGCGGTGCGGGTGTCCCCTGGGACAGACATGGACACGTAGTGTCCCTCTGCGTCTTCCTCCGGCTTGAACTGGACCATGAAGAAGTCCACGTTGTCAGCGTCGATCTCCCAGGAGGTCCTGAAGCTCCTGGAGCCGATGTCAGAGAAGGCCAGGCCTCTGGGCTGGACGAGTTCTGGAGAGAGAGGCGCACAGTTAGACGTCCTGCTAACAGAACCGGGCCGGATGGTGAGAGTACATCCTGCTAACAGAACCGGGCCATGGACCCAGAAGACGTTTTAACAGAACATTTATTATTTCATATATTCATCAGATTCTGTTTGATTATGAAATTATGGATTACTGCGGACCGTCCTCTTCATGTCTCGGGAAGGCAGAGCATCTCCAGTCAGAGGCTTCTTCAGTCACTGTAACGCAGACTGCTACAGGAGATCTTTCCTGCCAACAGCCATCACCATCTTCAATAACTATTTGAAGGATCTAAATTAATGAGGTACAAAAACATTTAATTTCTCTTTGGGATTAATAAAGTATTTCTGAATTTGAATTTTTACCAAGATTAAATCATTTATTTATCATCGTTTTGTGATAAATTGAGAACAAAAGCAACATTTAAAAATTATATAAATCAAATCATAAATGACATCATACCAGGTAACGTTCTTAAGAAACTTGCAGGTTTCATTCATGGACCTAAAACAGAATTTTAAAAACTTAGCTGTGCTAACAGCTAACTTTGTTTTTTGATTAATTTTAAAATAATTATTACAATTCAAAAAGTTTTGACCACAGTTTCTTTTTTTGATTGAGAAGTTGTTGTTTTTTTGTTTGAAACTAAATATTTCTTGCAAATCTAAAAGTTTTGATCACAATTTAATTTTTTTTGTTTGACATGATTTTTTTGACTGAATAATTGTGAATCGTGGTGTGAATTGAGGCAAAGCTGGTAGTTTGATCAACACGTCAGGAGGAAGGAGGTATGGGTGGATTTTGAAGCAGCTTTTTCCAACTTTTATAAATCCCTCCGTCTGTGAGCCCAACCTGGTGAGTCGCGTTCAGACGGAGGGTTACGGTTAATAACTGAATAACTTCCGACGTCCATCATGGCTTCAGTTGCAAAGGGTCAAAATCCACACCATATTTATCAATAGCTAACACTAAAGCATTATGCATGTATGGCATGTAGCAGAAGCTAATGCTAAGTCACTGTAGCACTGTATTTGGTGGGAGCTAAAGCGCTAACGTTAACCATGTTGATACCACCGTGTGTCAATCACAGCATTTCCTTCAGCCTGTTATTTCGGCCTCAATGGGGTCAAAATTCATAATTACAGAATCAGTCGATACTAAAACTTCAAAACAACTTAAACTTTACAAAACAGCCAACAAAACCAGAACTTTATCTTATCTGCATCTTATCTTTAACTTCCAGATACATTTCTAGCCATCAGATTTTGTTTCATGTATTTTTGACGTCATGTTCTAACTGAGTGGTTTCAGGATTACCGTGTCGCCTCCTGTGATTTTCAGATTATCCTTCAGAAATTACAGGTTAGCTATTTGTAGCCAGCTTCTGTAGCCGGTGCTCCATTAGACAGTTATTCTCTGAAACGTAAAGGTACAGAGTCCGTTTGGGCTTTAGAAGATAAATCACTTGAACTAAATCAAACTGATGATGTCTGTTCATAAATCTGGACATAAAGTTTACCAAACCAAGAAATTGGCTTGTTTTTAATAACCTTTGTTTAAATATATCACCTGGTGGAGATCCATTAGCTGGCATATTCAGAGCGGAGTTGATTCGGGTCAGGATCATATAATTCCAGCTTCCATGCTGTGATTTCCACTCATCTGAACCAGACACCATCATCTCTCAGACGCTGAGTTTCAGCCATTTTGGGTTTTTTCTGACTGCAGGCTGGATGTCTGCCAGTGGTTTTCTCCTCACCATGTGGGCCACAGATGCTTTATCCAATAAAAAGTAATAGGTGAGTTTACTTTTTAGTGTTCAGAATTAAATAATTCAAGAAAAAACAAAAATAAAGTCTTCCTTTGAAAGTCATCGCAGAGAAATGCTTTGATGGTCTTGTAAAAAGCAGATTTTATTTCATTGGATCCTTTCAGATCTGATAATGAAGGCTGCAGTTTATCCTTCTGGTCTTTATTCATCATGGCACGGTGAACACATTACGGGAGAACCCGGCCTCATCAATCACCTCTGCTTCATCTGGAAAACGTAAAGCCTCTCAATAACTCCCTGGTTCTAGGAGGCTGTTTTTCTCCGAACCAGAAGGGAGACAAACACAAATCATGGGAGCTTTCAGGAGCGCTGAAAGGAAAACGGTAGTTCAGGAGGTAGAGAGGCCGACCTCAGCTGATGGAGATGCAGAGCCTGGAGGCCCGACGGCTCCATCATGGCCGCCGCGCTCACATCCAGCCCTCATTATGTAAGGATTATATAATCAGCGATCAGAGGCGGCGTGAGTCACCTCAGCTGCAGGAACGCCGCGCTGCGTCTGAGCAGAACAAAGAACCTGCTTCAAAGTCGGCTTTTATTTACGTGACGGCGGCGACACTGAGTCAGCTGCAGAAAAACAACACTTTGACCCAGTTTTACTGTTTCCACATGCTGGACTGGCTCTGGACTCGGAGATCAAAAGGTGCCATGTGTCTTACACATCCAGGGAAACGCGGCCTGGACACAGGAAACATGAAAGCAGCGTGAGATGAGGGGCGCAGCTTTGAAGGCTGCTCGGGTTTCTGCTGTTTACGACTCCAATTAATTGTTTTGGCAGTTGAATTATGTCAGATACTCGTTATGAAATTCACATGGGCCGAAGTGAGAGGACTGTACGGAGCAGAAAGCCTCCCTGGCTGATCCAAGGACTAAATGTCCTTCCTGTCGTCTCCAACATTAAACTCACAGAAAACTGAAGCTCAGCTCCACCTTCTCGCCTCCTTACAACCAAACTAACATTTCGGTCCTTTCCAGCCGCAGTCAGACACACAGCGGCTATGATTGGCTGCCCACCGGCCAATCAGAGCTCAGGAAGCCTCCTCTGTAACCAATGGCTGCGGCAGAAGAAACACAGAGCAGCTGGAATAAATTAGGTTCATTAAACCTGCAGGTTTCATAAAAATATTAATTCATCCCCTAATATGATTAATATTGCAACAAAATTCTCTTATTATTACAACTTTGTAATATTATGACCTAATTACTATTTTCATAGAAGAACAACTTGATTCACACATTGCTGCTACTTTGGTTTCGTATTGTTACGACTTTATTCTTGTATTATTACAACTATTCTCATGTTATAACAACTATATTCTCCTAATATTACAACTTAATTATTGTACTATTATGACTTTATTCTATTTGAAATACAACTTTATTATGAAATAAAGTTTGTGAAATGTGACTTGTTTCATAATCTGTACGCGTCATCAGATTCATTTTAATGGAACGACTTTATTCTCGTATTATTTAAACTTTATGCTGCTACTGTAGAAAACTCTCCTGGATAACGGCCTGTTGCAGCGCCTCGTTTCCAAACGAAACATTTATCATAATGTTTCAGAACATTATCATAAAACTGTTTTCTGCACAGGCGGATGTCGTCTCCAGTCAGAGTAAAAGTTCCCGGCCTCGCCGCCGTTTCCATGTTCGTTTGGTTGAACAGGAAATGAGGCGTTTTCTCTGGTGGATCCAGAAAACGACTTTGGTTCTTGGAAAAGGTTCTTTGTGTGGAAACGTTCCTCGTTCCACACAGCAGATGTGGAAGTAAGGATTCACATTCTTTGGTTTCATTAAATCAAACAGAAACAGGCCTTCTCGCTGATGATCAGCCAGATTTAAAACCAGCAGAAAAAACCTGGAGCCTCTTCAACCAGCATGTCAGCAGAAACAGACGCGATCCTACAGATCACATAACATACAGCAGGCAGTGAGGCTGAGGAAACTTTGTGTTTCCACCAGTGGAGGTAAAATACGAAGGACCTTTAATCGCTGACGTGGCTGAACCAGTTTAATGTCAACCAGTGCAGCAGGTTCCAGACTGCTAACATCACCTGGTGCTCTGACATCATTCCACACAGACGGATAATTAACTGAGCAGGAGACCAAATGATTACGGGGACAGCCTGGCTCTGACTGGAAGACCCTGAACCCCGGTTCTGACCCGCATTCCTCTGGGCGCTAATAAACCGCCGCGCAGCAACACATGGACATGTTTCACTTTACACGCTCCGCTGCTAAACCCCAGAACAGATGTTGTGACGGTTCCACATCTGTTTCCACCAACCACAGCATGGGCTCAGGTGGACGTCTGGCTCTGGAACCGGCGTGTAATTCCTGAGACTACAGCAGAGGTCAGAGGTCATAATCCTGCGTGACGACAGCACAGCTGTGTGAGATGCTAAGCCAGAATCTGCCAGGTTAACAGAACCAGAAACAACCATTTCCTAGTCAGCCCAGTAGCACTGAGGCCTAGTCCAAACATACACAGATACATTTCTATAGTAGAGTTTTATATCACTAAAAATGATCATTTATAAAAACTATGGCCAGATTTGAGAAAACTGAGAACGGAGATTTATGGTCCTTCAAATTACAGTCTGCGACAAATAATGCGCTAATATTTCTACATATGTTGTAATAACTTTATATTGTGATGTTTAAAAGCAGTTTGGCGCTACACTGCCCCCTGTAGGTTTGGTTTAAAACAGCATTCAAGAGCGTATTTATGTTGGTTCATGCAGATGAAAACCTTTCTGAAACCAATCCCAGTAATTTCATAAAGACAGTGTGGACAACACCTGAGAGACATGAGAGTTAAAATGGCCTCTGTGGCTTTAGGAAAATTATAAACTTATTCAGGATTTTCATAAATGAAGCTACAACGGAGATCTAACTCTGCTTCTTGAATCTCTTTCGATATCAAACCTTTTGCCGATAAATCTGAACACACCACAGCGTCATCTGCGTAAAGTGTAAATATGACTTACGTCTCTGGAAGATGCTGCGGATTTCCTGCTCGATCCTCAGGCAGATGGATTGCGTCAGCTCCTTGGATATTCTCTGGAAGGCGTCAAAGTCCTCCACCGTGTAGACGTGCGTCTCCGCGGGGGCGTTGGCGATAGCCTCCAGCTCACTTCGTACGGCGTCTTTAACGCCCACGGCAAAGATCTCCACGTCGGCGTTCCTCAGCTTGGTGGCTGGATCTTTGAAAGCGTCGGACGACTTGCCGTCGGTGATGAGGATGGTGACGCGGGGGACGTTGGCACGTGCCCCCCTGCTGGTCTGGAAGATCTTCTCCCTGACGTAGGTCATGGCCCTGCCGGTGTTGGTAGAGCCGCCGCGATACGGGAAAGTCCTCACCGCCTTGACCACGGCGTTGACGTCTTGGTGAGTGTTCAGGTAGAACTCGGTGTATGGGTCCCTGCTGTACTGCACCAAGGCGATCTGGACTTTGTTTGGGCCGATGTCAAAGGTGTTCACCAGAACTTCAAGGAAAGCTCTCACTTTGGCAAAGTTTGTCACACCGATGCTGTAGGATCCGTCAACCAGGAGCACAACGTCGGCCTGCACATCCACCCCAAGAGAGCACTCTGGATGGAAACCACAAACACAAAGTGCTGCTTTAACTCAAACAACAAAACATTCCTTCAGCTTTAAAAGAGTCAAACATTTTCATGGACGCACCCAGGGAGACTTTAACAGGTTCTGTCTTCTGCATGACCGTCACAGGCTCACTGGACATCAGGTCCTTCATGGCGAAAACGTTGACTTGGTACGCGGTGTCAGGAGAAAGGTCTCTGACCACCACGGAGGTCTGAGACGAGGCCAGGTACAGATCCTGCTGCTTGCTGCCGGCCATCATGGGGATTATCTGGACCCGGTAGCCTGAAACGTCTCCGCCGGAGGCGTCCCAGCTCACCCGCATGGACTTGGAGGCCACCTCGAGGACTCGGAGGTTAGAGGCCGGATCCACGACTGCAAACACAAAACAGCTGGTTTTTATTTTGTTTCTTCTCGTCTGAAGAGTGAAAACTGCAGTAAAAAACAGAAAAACCAAACTAAAAATAAACTAAACTCAATTATAAACTAAAATAAACTCTATTAACTTTATATTATTATTGAAGCTGACTGATGATCTGAAACATGAAAGTGGTAAAAATAAGCAAAACTAGAATAACTTTTAAGGCTGTAAATACTTTTTCGCTGCTATCTCCGAGTTTAATAAAAAACAGTTCTGCTAACGCTAACCAGCTAAACCAACATGGTGTTTACTGGAAGTTAACACTAACATGCTAAACTATTTTTCAGAAGCTAACACTAAAGAACTAAACTAGCATGGTATTTAGCAGAAGCTAATGCTAAAGTATTGAGCCAACATGGCAAAGCTTCAGAAACTGATGGGTCAGAAAAAACACAGACGTGTAACTTTATTCAACTAAAAGATTATAATACAGCAAAGTAATTTAGCACTGTAAAATTAATTTAGGGGACGATAAATGTGCTAAATGATAGCAAATATGCTAATGGACTAAATGAAAAACTAGCACTGCTATTAGCAGATTAGCGGCAGTGCGCTAAAAGCTTCTGATTAGCAGTAGGTATTTATGTTTAGGATGCTTCTGTAAACGGTGATGTGATTTACTGCAGACTGGGAGAACCTGAAGCCACCGACAGGGCGGTAACCATGGCAACCCGGAAATCAATGTTTTCCCTTTCAGCTGCTTTATTATGGCTGATTAGACTCAGAAATCTGGTAATCTGTAAATTACAGGGAATCAGGCGACTGGGCAAACATGTCAGGAAACAAAGAAACTTTGGTTTTCCTGCAGCAGAGAGGAAAACAAAGACGTTTGGGAGGGGCAGAGCAGGGTGGGGTAGAGCGGGGCGGAGCAGAGCGGGGGTGGGGTAGAGCGGGGCGGGGTGGGGCAGAGCGGGGCGGGGTGGGGCAGAGCGGGGCGGGGTGGGGCAGAGCGGGGCGGGGTGGGGCAGAGCGGGGCGGGGTGGGGTAGAGCGGGGCGGGGTGGGGCAGAGTGGGGCGGGGCAGAGTGGGGCGGGGTAGAGCAGGGCAGGGCATGGCGGCCTCACCTTCTTCTCCGCTGACCAGCGAGCCGAGCTGATCCTCCACGCTGGAGCACATCTGGCTGATCAGATCCTTCTGCACGGACTGGATCTGCTCGAAGTTCGCCACACTGAACACGCGGCGGCTGTACGGCGTGGACGCCATGAGCCTCATTTCTTCTTCGTCAGCATGGTGGACACCTGGCGGGGACAGAAACTCCCTCAGCGCGCCATTCTCGTTCCCATCACAAACACGAAGCTTTTTTGGTTCCCGTCCGTCTGCCAAATCCGTCCTGAGCTCTAACACGACCCCGTTATAATTTACTGAAGGACATTTCATTCTGCTTTCACTCCAAGCCAGTAAAAAGTGGAAAATGAGCATGACTTTTCCACGTTCGCTGACTGAACAGATTTTGTTCCATTCTGGCAAGAAAGTCTGACAATAAGAGCCGTAAATATGAAGCTGGTTGGAGTTTAACAGTCCTATAATGCTCTGCAATTCTCTGACATTGTTATACGAGCTGCAGCCTGTCGGTTTATTTAAAGTTCAGCTGAATGAGTCACTGCAGAGAGGAAAACAGATTTACTGTAGCAGCCAAACACTTCTGAGTATCGATATGAAATCTCTGAAGTCTCTGTGCACATGTTCTCTGAGATCTGAGAGAAACATTCAGGAACAATAACACTCAGATCAGATCATGAAGAAGCCAGATTTAGTTTTCCATTCCGGGACATTTTCAGCTCTCTGGGCCCACAGAACCTAACAGAAACCAACAGAAGATAACAGAAACCAACAGAAGATAACAGAAGCTAATTGAAGCTAACAGAAGCTAACAGAAACCAACAGAAGCTAACAGAAGATAACAGAAACCAACAGAAGCTAACAGAAGATAACAGAAACCAACAGAAGCTAACAGAAGCTAATTGAAGCTAACAGAAGCTAACAGAAACCAACAGAAGCTAACAGAAGATAACAGAAACCAACAGAAGC
>NW_006800419.1:382350-387683 GCF_000485575.1 Poecilia formosa
ACAACAGAAGCTAACTGAAGCTAACTGAAGACAACAGAAGCTAACAGAAACTAACTGAAGACAACAGAAGCTAACTGAAGCTAACTGAAGACAACAGAAGCTAACTGAAGACAACAGAAGCTAACAGAAGCTAACTGAAGCTAACATTCTCATGTCGTGAAGTCATGCTAACATGCGGCCATTAGCAGAAGGTGCTGTGGGTGGAGCCTGTTGCTCAGGCAACATCCAAATCTGAGATATGTGCACAGACAGGCAGAAGATGATCGACACGCAACGATCTTGAATTTCATCCTCCTAATAATTATTAAAATGTTTAAACTGAATCCATAAATTTCCTCTACACGTCATTTTTTCACAGCAGAACGGAGAGAAAGTAAAAATGACTTAAACAGGAAACTATGGGGAGAGTTTAAAAAGTTACTCAGTCAAACTGCATATTTTGAGTTATTGACCCTGTCAGGTCAAAATGGCATATTTTCACCAGGTTATTTATTTCTTTATTAACTTAATGTTGGTATTAATGTTGGTATTGCCTGAAGCAGAGATAATTAGATATTAACTTTCTGCCTGTTTCGTTCTGCTGCTGTATTTTTAAACTAATCTGGACGGAAAGTTTTCCTGCAGCTCTAACTCATCCTGCCACATGAAACAAAGTCTGGATTTATGGCTGTTATCAGCTTCTGCTGCACAACCTGGAAATATGTTTGCTTTAATAACTCATGGAGCCTTTTTTCCACCGCTGCCGTCCAAAGGATGAGCTGCGTCAGTTCCCCCTGTTATCGCCGTGGCAACAGTCTGAGTTTGTGGAAAATTTGCGAGGAGCCAGAATGTAAACGCGTTTCACTCGCCGCTTCTCATGCCAGACGGTCCGGCGGCTCACCCAGGACGAACACGTCCACGCCCCGGCTCCTCAGCTGCCGGGCGGCGCCCTCCACCGGGTCGTCCGACTTCCCATCCGTGATGATCAGAAGCAGCTTGGGGAAGTCCTTCCTGGAGCCAGCCGCCTCGGTGAAGCCGCTGGCCAGCAGGTGGCTGAGCGCATCGCCTGAGCAGAAACCAGACGGACGTTTCAGCTGGAAACCCGGGAGCAAATAACCAGATTATCAAACCTCAATCTGGATTATGAAGACAAAACACAGTTTAGTGAATAGAAACAGAAACCTGCAGCAGAACATTAATGAAATATTTACTCCTGCAGATTCTGATTCAAACTTTTCATCTTTTTATGTTTTTAATATTTCTGGGTTTATGCTGCTCCACAAATAAAGTTTTATTGATCTGAATTGATCTACATCCATCCATCCATTTTCTAACACCCGGTCCAGCGGGTCTGGAGGAGCTGCTAACGCTCGGGAGAGAGGCAGGTCACCTGGACAGGTCGCCAGAATTAATCTACACTTTAAAATTAATTTATTATAGAAAAGGAAACTTTTATTCCCATATAAACCCACATATTACTATTTTATTAAACGTCATAAACTACTAATAATTGCAATAAATAATAATCCTTCAAAGGAGTGGGTAGAAATATGAGCATATTAGAATCTGCAGCAACATCACATTTATGATCTCCTGTTTCTGATCAATATAGCAATCTACTGTCAGATTATTGATTAATGCAATCCATTGAATAATACAATATCACTAATATTAACAATACTAATTATGATAATATTGATGCTAATGATGTTATAGTAACAACAATAACACAAATTAAAATAGCTTCTCATATTTAGTGCAGATTTTGAATTTATCATCAGAATCTGTGTTTAAATGAGGAGATATCAGATGTCCGAGTGCAAGTGAATGCATCACGGAACGACCTGCAGCAGCCGGACTGCTGGCGACCCGGTTCTGTGTGGTCGAAGAGAACCGGGTCGCAGTCCAGAGAACTGAAAATGATTACAGAAACCAAACATTGGTTTTCTCTACAGTCAGAGAAAATGTGAGGAGTGAGACCTCCTGTCTGGGTGGGAGGAACCAACCAGCTGAGCGCGTGTCACTGTCTCTATGGCAACGGGTTTCAAACCCAGAAAGTTTTTCTGTTTTTACCTGAAGGTTGAGGAGTCAGCAAATCCCTCCACATGTTGAGGATTTAAAAAGAAAACTGTTAAAAGAAGCTGAACGCTCCTGAATATAGAACTAAATAACATAGATCTGTAATTAAAGCGTAGATCGTCTGGGTGTGAGGAAGGTCCTTCTTTAAACCCAGGTGAGTAAAGTTTGACTTTTCTTCAGTGTGGTGATTTAAAAGGAAGTAACACCAGCAGGGGGCGCCACCAGCGCCTCTCACCTGTCCTGGTGCTGCCTCCCTTGTACGGCAGCGAGCCGATGGCCTTCATCAGAGCGGGTCGGGTCAGGTGTTGGTTCAGGCTGAACTCGGTCCGCGGGTCGTCACTGTACTGGACCACGCCAACGCGGGTTCTGTCCTCACCGATCTGGAACGCTCCGGCCGCCGCCGCCAGGAAGCTGCGGATGTGCTTAAAGTTCGGCCTGCCGACGCTCCAGGAGCCGTCGACCAGGAAGAGCAGGTCAGCCGCAGCAGAGGCCGGGCACCCTGGGAAAGAACCAGAACCAGAACCAGTTAGTCACATCTGGACCAGTTAAAGTCATACTAACTGGGTCCACAGAAATCGTTCAACTGATTGTTTTGTTTTTCAAGATGGCCGACACAGCTGTCATGGAAAATTTATTTTTGCCCTGGAATTGCTAATTATATTAAAGTGTTTGGTGTTGAACTGCAGCCTATTTTGAATCATAGAAATATTTTCTTGATCTTGTTTATGTTTCACTAAAATCTTAAATAGTTATTGTCAGTTAGCCACTAGACACTAACCAATCATTTTAGCTCTGCTAACACTAAACCACAGAACACATTTAAAAAGTTAGCTCTGCTATTGCTGAACCACTAAATGCATAATAAAATTAGCAGAAGCTACTAAACTACCAAAGATTTTAAAAGATTACTGGAAGCTAAAGGCAAACCACTATGCACATAAAAAAGAGCTATGCTATCGCTAAGTACAAAAAAATGACTGAAGCTAATGCTAATCGTTGTTTCTTCTTCTCCTTCCTGGTGTGAAACTTGCCAACAAAGTCCTGTTTCTGATTCTGCTGCATTTATTCAACTTTAGAGTTGAATAAACACGATGACCAAAGTCAAAAACACCGGATGTAGCATAAAGTTAATCCAAGTCATAAAATGGGTAACATTTTATAAAAATAATTGGCTTAAAAGGTTCCAAAATGGCGGCCATCTTGAAATCCAAGTAGCTAATGGGAAATATGAAAAACATACAACCTGAGGTGACAATGCGATTGTTTTTAAAATTAGTTTCCTTGAAATATTTTTACAGTAATAAACTCCACTAAATGACTCGGCAGCAGTGAGTCACAAATAAAGTCTGAAAAGCAGAAGGAGTTTAATAAGGAGCTCCAGCAGGAAGCGTTGAGTTGCACATTTACTGGTTTTCTAAATCATGGTGTGTTCCAGTGTAATCATCAGGGCTTTCACAAGGCTTGGCTCACGCTGCACATTAGATCAGCCTGTTGTAGGCAGAGGCAATTAACCAGCTGCTCTGCCTTCTGGAAGTTTCCTTCTGACTTTCCTCTTGTGAAAAGTGGGAAAATTCAGCCCAAATTCGTCATCGTTTGCAGATCTGGGCCCACAGAGGCTGCAGCAGCAGCGTTCCTATAAACCAGCAGATCTGAAATGGTTTCCATTTCCACCAGGGCATCAGAGCTGGACTCCAAAAACAGCCTCAATCCTGACCTATGACCCCCGCAGTGAGTGCCTGCAGCTGATTCAGAAACTGGCACCACTGGTTGGCAGAAAACCGTCTCTGATGACCAAGAACATTTGAGTTTTATTGGGTCCAATCAGGACATTACTGTACAGTTGGGCCCAGTTTGTTGGGAACTGCCTTCTGCTACCATTAGCCTGAAGATAACATGAAACCGATTTACTTCTGCTGTGGTTCATCCTGCAGCGACAGAAACTGAATATTAAAGAGTTCAGTAACATCAGGTTTGCTCCGTGGTTAAATGAAAAAAGGCTCTGAGCTAATTAGGTCAGCTAGCTAAACCAGCTCAACAGTTTCATCTCCAGCTAAAAGCTAAACGCATATTAAAGTCCGTTAGCTGGTAGCTGCTAACAGAACCAAGATTTCAACTGGCATTGATACATTATTATTTTTATGTTCTTGTTGTTTTATTATTAATTAGCTGGTTAGATTAGTCAGCTAAACCAGTACAACAGCAGTTCTGGTGCTAAATTAGTTTGTTTGGTTAGCTAAACACTTCGCTCTTAATGAAACTGTTATGTTGTCTCTAACAGCTTTAAGTGTCTAAAACAAGTTTAATGATTAAAAAGGCAACGTCTGGTAGTTAGCTGACTTTGCTAACTGCTAACCCGCTGCTGAAATGGTTCAGATTGTAAACTAATCCAGGTTCTGATTAGAGCTAATGGCTAACTAGCATCAGGTATGTTACAGCTAGAAATAGTGTGTTGTAAATATTGATGCTTTATTTGTTTTGTAAGTTGTGGGCGTTGGGCTGCTGAGTGCCTCTGCTGTAAAGCAGGAAGGTTTCCTGTTTAGAAGAAGCAGAGCAGAACTTACTGACTGGATTGGAGGAATCGGGTTTCCTGGCTCCTCCTCTGGAGCTGCTGCTGCTCGACTCAACTGGAAGACAAACGGTTCAGCCATCACATAATCTGTTGCTTTAAAACCTGAAGCCAGAACTGAAACAACCTGCTGGACGTTTCATCCCCAGATCACTGAGTTTAGCTTTTTCCACCTTCAGCCGCCATGTTCCAGCAGCAAACTGGTACCAGCACCAGTCCTTAACTGGAACATGGAGGAGGAACTGGGACTTTTCCAGTGTCGTTAATTTTAACACTTTGCTTCCCTTCATTACAAACTCTGGATCCACTGGTTCTAAAAACCATTTTCATTCATTTTATGTCTGCCTGGAATCAGATAGTTTAAATTCTTCTTCTCCTGGAGTTTTCCGGCCCGGATCAGGAATGTTCGACTATCTTACGTAACATTCACTAAATAAACATCGTTCACAGTTTGTTCTCGTTGGGCAAGAATAACTGAAATCAGTCAAACTGATTCCTCTGCAGTTTTTTAGCTTCTCACTGATTGAGTGTGTGAACATAAGTGAAGCAGTGACAAACTAAAGGGAGGGTTGGTGGGGCCCAGGGCCCCCCACTGGAACAGGTCTGGCATAAAAACAACAGTTTTATGAATTATATATAATACCAGAGGTCGTGTTAACGGAGTATTTTCCATATTTGACCGGTTATTTGTTTAAAATACGGGAAAATG
>NW_006800419.1:388273-394364 GCF_000485575.1 Poecilia formosa
TGAACCGGCACAGATTTCCCTTCAGATGCGACCAGGAGGAATTAGTGAAGCTGTGAGTTCAGACCTCCGCAGGTGAAGTGATGTAATTTAAGTGGAGCAATTTAATTTAATTTATTATAAGTTATTGGGGCCTCAGTCGGTGGTTTTTGTCACTACGCAGAAAAACTTAGTTGTGTTCATCTGCTGGATTCACGGTTCAACTGGGCGACCTCTGTATAACATCATAAATACATTTATTTACTTGTGTCACCTTAAAGTTTTTACTGGCCTGATCAGAGGAAATGAACTTTCTCCTAAAACCGTTTAGTAATAAAATCTGAGCTCCAGCTTTGGCAGCGACACTTTATCTGAAATAAATGACAAAGTTTCTGTTTAAATCAGAAATCCAGGCGGCGCTGACTCATCAGCCGTCTTCCTGTTATGTCTCCCAGTTACTGCTGCTGGTGTGTTGGAGCGACCAGCTGCTGAAGTGCTTGGTTGGACGGCGTTCAGCTTTCCGTTTGGTGACTCACGTGTGAGCTGGCCAGAGATGGGCAGACTCTGCTGGGATCCGGCGAACGCCACGATGGTGACCACATAGTCCACATCAGGACTCAGCTCTGAGATGGAGGTCTTAGTCGCAGAGGCAGGCAGAGAAAAGTGTCTCGCCGCTTCGCCTGCAACAAAGTAGAGAGTCAGAAGGAAGCCATTAGGAAACTATGACATGACTTCATCTCTCCAAGAGTCAAATCTGACTCCAAGTGCTGACCTGCAGCGCTGGAAGAGCCGAGGAAACAACAGTTTAATGAAAACTTTCCACATTAAAGCTCAGCACATGCTTTAACTCCTTAATACTCTCAAATCTGGCATGAAATGGTTGGTAACTGCTGCAAAAACATCTCCTGGTTCCAGGTAGAGAGGAGACGAAGCCTGGATTAGGAGCTGAACGCTGGATGGCAAACGGATGGAAGACATTTAGAGGAATGTTGTTTTTCATCTCCGTCAGTCACGGTGGGTTCATGTTTTCCCTGAAACGTTTCCACGCAGCGCAGAGCGAAAAAAACTCGCAAACTTTTCCACAGCAGAGGAAAAGAAAAACCTGATATGAAAAACTATCACACCCTCAGCTGAGCGGTTTGAAGAACCCTCAGACTCTCCACAGTCAGCCAGACGATCAGATGGCTTGGGGGCAGAGCCCACAGCATAATGCTGCCACCACCGTGCTTCACAGCAGACCAGCTGCTAGCCAGCCAACAGGACGTGTCTGTTTTCATCGGACCGGAGGGTTCTGACGGCCAAAATGAAATCAGGCTGACATGATGGCAAAATGCCACCAATGTTCCCAGGGATTTTTTTTAAGACAAAAAATAAACACTAGCCACTGAAAAATTCAAAATGGCTGCCATTTTTAAAGATGGTTGTCAATACAAATGTGCCAATATAATTCCCAGATTCATATTTTTGGTGTGAAATGATAAATTATCAGACTCACTAAACTTGTATTTACTGATAATTTTTGTATTATTCAAGATGGCCGCCATCTTGAAAAATCTTGTCAGAAAATACATTTTTGCCGTAAAATATTAATGTGTTTGGTGTCGACTCATAAACTACATATTTTAAATCATCATTTTAAAACCCATCTATTTTACTTGGCTTTCAGCTCCAACAGGATCTAGTTTTAAATTGTTTATTGGGTTTTAAACTGAAAGAGTTTTATTTATTTTATTTTTTTGTTATGTTGTGTTTTAATGTATAACACTTTGTGTCAGCTGTGGTTGTTTTAAAGTGCTTTATAAATAAAGTTGATATGGTATGGCATCATTTATTTTTTGACCTTGTTTCTTTTTTGTTTTGTGAATATTTTTCAAAATGGCCGCCCTGATTGTAATGGAGATTTTATGTGTTTGCACTAAAATCAGCAGCAGTTACTGACAGCGATGGGCACAGCTAGCCAAAATGTTAGCTTCACTAACCACTAATTCACTAAGCAAGAATTTTAGCCATGCTAATGCTAGACACATAAAAACACAATGGAAACCAGCAATAAACACATATAAAAAATTAGCAGAAGCTAATGCTAACCTGCTAAACACACATAAAAAAATACTTTCTAGCTAGCAGTGTCCGCTACTGAGTTTTGTTTTGATTGCCGTTTTCTTTGGGCGGATGATGAGTTTTATAGCAGAAAGTCTCAGAGATGTGATGGTCACATGATCTGCTCAGGTATGTAGTGATGTCATCATTACGTCATCAGGAGCTCCTACCTGAGTCAGAGGTCACGTGTATCCTGTAGCCCTGTATCCTGCTGAGCGGCCGACTCCAGATCATCTGAACCGTGTTCTCATTTAAAATCTTAAACCTTAAATTGCTTGGCGCGTCCACTGTGGAGACAAAACGTCAGCGGTTAGCGGTTAGCGGTTAGCGCTGCGGCTCAGAGGCACGCGGATAATCTGAAGGGCGGCCAACAGTCAACGCTTCCTGGAGGAAGTCAGAGCAGTTCACTGTTGGAGGAAACAGACAAACAGAGAGAGACGACAAGAAGAAGAACCAAACCCAGAGATGGTTCTGTTCTGGGAACACTGGGAACACTGGGAGAGTTCAGGATCTGACCAGGAGGAAACAGTGACTGAAAACCTGAATGTGAACAAAGTTTATCTCAGTTCTTCAACCGATAAAGTAAAATAAATGAATTTAGACTTTAAAACGTCTCATTAATGAAACTGCAAGGAATTATTTGTTGATTTTTTTTTCTGATTTGTTTTGTTTATTATATATGTTTAATGGATTATTAGAAAAAACAACAGCTTGTGGTTCTAAGGCTCCAACTGAAATCAAAATCAGGTGTTTTTACCCAAACTGGGAAAGAAAAACCAGTGAAACTGAAATAAGTTGTACTGGTGGTGCTGATGGGAACCTAGTGAGCGATGCTAAAGCAAAAATGATGCAGGAGGGACCAGAAATACGTCTCCATGTCTGGTTCTGCTGTGAAACTGGACTGGACAGGAACCGTCAGACCCAGCAGCAGGAATAAACCCAGTTCACAAAAGTTCAGCTCGAAAACTGCAGAAATAATTTGGGTTATTGATCAAGAGAAAAAATGGAGGCTTATTTTTTAAAGTCACATTATCTCCAAGTTATTCATTCATGTATACATGTCACAGATTGCTAACCAGCAAGCTAACTACATGTTTAACATGCTAACTACATATTTACAAGCTAACTACATGTTTAACATGCTAACTACATGTTTACATGCTAACTACATGTCTAACAAGCTAACTACATATTTACAAGCTAACAACATGTTTAACCAGCTAACTACATGTTTGACATGCTAACTACATGTTTAACCAGCTAACTACATGTTTAACCAGCTAACTACATATTTACAAGCTAACTACATGTTTGACATGCTAACTACATGTTTGACATGCTAACGACATGTTTAACCAGCTAACTACATGTTTGACATGCTAACTACATGTTTAATAAGCTAACTACATATTTACAAGCTAACGACATATTTACAAGCTAACTACATGTTTAACATTCTACTACATGTTTTTCCCTCTGCTCCCTCCCTGCCCATGTCTGCCCTGCTTGCTCTGTTTTTCTCTTTTTCTATATTTTTGGAGCCTTTCTTTGCACATCGTCCAAATCTACAAATTATGGATCTGGTCACCAGATCTCTCAATGCAATTTATCAAATTTTCTTGATGAGAAGTCTAGGCGCAGGAGAACCTCTTGTCCTGCGGGGACACACCCGGCGGGATTCACCCAGGATTTATTCATGATAACAAGGTTTCTGCTGTTTGGAGCTTGTGGATTCCTGGATTATCGACAAATTTGTGACGGACTTGGCCGAACTAGCAAACACTCAGACTGTTGGTGTGGAGAGAGATGCAAGTTGGATGTGAGTCTTGCTGAGACTCGCAGCCCAGCTGAGGACTCTAAAACTCACTAACCGGATGGAATCGATCTTGGAGAAGTTGCTAGTTTCGGTTCAGTGGAATGAACAAACTAATTTGGATAATTGGTAACTGAGATGTATCTCAGAGACTTTAGGGAAGATTGAAATCTATAATCTTCCTGACCTAAGACATTCTGTTTCTGAATTGGCTTTCCCTGTGTGGCCTTGGAAGGGCTGCATATTTCCAATCTCCTTGAAGATATGCAACCATAATGCTCTTCCCTCCTCACCCCTTCCTGTTATCCATGCAGCTGTGGAGCTGAGCAGTTCCAAAGACATTCCTAGATAACACCTCTATCGGACTCTGCCAGGGGCTCAGTAACGTTCCTTCGTGGCCCAGTGATGTCACCGACTTCACTGTTTTGTCTGAATGTTGCCATTTGCCCTAATGTGTCCTGTCCTCTTTTTTGTTAGAAACGGTGGAGTACTCCCTATTTAACCCAGAAAAGGATTCAGATCAGTCATTCTTTAGCTTATTTTATCAGAAACTGTAGAGTTTCACTATTTAGAAATGGAATTAGATATTTAGCAACCCTGAACAGGAGCACTCAGTTTCCATATTTTAGAACATTAGGTTAGTTTTCTTTCTTCTTTTTTCTTTCCTTTGGTTTGTTATTTTCTTTGTATTTCCTTTTAACTCGTGTAAAGCACTTTGAATGGCCTTGTTGCTAAAACTGTGCTATATAAATAAAATTACCAACCCTTAACATGCTAACTACATATTTACATGCTAACTACATGTTTAACATGCTAACAACATGTTTACCTGCTAACTAATTTAGCTTCACGCTACATGTTTAGCTTGAGACGGTGACATTTCGACATGAGTGAACAAAACGGTGATAATATNATGGATCTGGTCACCAGATCTCTCAATGCAATTTATCAAATTTTCGACGAGAAGTCTGGGTGTAGGAGAGCCTCTTTTCCTGCGGGGACACACCCGGCAGGATTCACCCTGGATTTATTCATGATAACAGGATTTCTGCTGTTTGGAGCTTGTGGATTCCTGAATTATTGACAAATTTGTGATGGACTTGGCCGAACTAGCAACACTCTGACTGTTGGTGTGGACAGACACGCAAGTTGGATGTGAGTTTTGCTGAGACTCGCAGCCCAGCTGAGGACTCTAACACTCACTAACCGGATGGAATCGATCTTGGAGAAGTTGCTGGTTTCGGTTCAGTGGAACGACCAAACTAATTTGGATAATTGGGAACTGAGATGTATCTCAGAGACTTTAGGGAAGATTGAAATCTATAATCTTCCAGACCTAAGACATTCTGTTTCTGAATTGGCTTTCCCTGTGTGGCCTTGGAAGGGCTGCATATTTCTTATTTCCTTGAAGATATGTAACCATAATGCTCTTCCCTCCTCACCCCCTCCTGTATCCATGCAGCTGTGGAGCTGAGCAGTTCCAAAGACATTCCTAGATAACATCACCTCTATCGGACTCTGCCAGGGGCTCAGTAACGTTCCTTCATGGCCCTGTGACGTCACCGACTTCACTCAAGTCTTTGTTTTGCCCTTTGTTTTGTCTGAATGTTGCCATTTGCCCTAATGTGTCCTTTCCTCTTTTTTGTTAGAAACGGTGGAGTACTCCCTATTTAACCCAGAAAAGGATTAAGGTCAGTCATTCTTTAGCTTATTTTATCAGAAACTGTAGAGTTTCACTATTTAGAAATGGAATTAGATACTTAGCAACCCTGAACAGGAGCACTCAGTTTACAGATTTTAGAACATTAGATTAGTTTTCTTTCCTCTTTTTTCTTTCCTTTGGTTTGTTATTTTCTTTGTATTTCCTTTTAACTCATGTAAAGCACTTTGAATGGCCTTGTTGCTGAAAATGTGCTATATAAATAAAATTACCTTACCTTAACATGCTAACTACATATTTACATGCTAACTACATGTTTAACATGCTAACTACATGTTTACATGCTAACTACATATTTACATGCTAACTACATGTTTAACATGCTAACTACATGTTTACATGCTAACTACACATTTACATGCTAACTACATGTTTAACATGCTAACTACATGTTTACATGCTAACTACACATTTACATGCTAACTACATGTTTAACATGCTAACTACATGTTTACATGCTAACTACACATTTACATGCTAAC
>NW_006800419.1:394512-396049 GCF_000485575.1 Poecilia formosa
ACTACATATTTACATGCTAACTACATGTTTAACATGCTAACTACATGTTTACACTAACTACATGTTTACATGCTAACTACTTGTTTACCTGCTAACTAATTTAGCTTCACGCTACATGTTTAGCTTGAGACGGTGACATTTCGACATGAGTGAACAAAACGGTGATAATATAACGTGAACTGAATTTTCTTCCCTTTCCAGATTCAGTGCCTCAGGCTGTTGAACGTTTTCCTTCCTGTGGAACCCACCATGCGGCGGCGCCAGTGGACGCTCCCTGACCTCAGTCCAGCGCCTGGGGTCGGATCGACCAGACGAACCAATCAGGGCTGATCATGCAATGGGTCGGTGACCTGGGACTCTTCTGTCGCCTCCATTGCAAACCTAAAAGACGCAGTGGTTCCTCTGACCCACTGCGTCTTTTCTCCTTCTGCTCCACAGGTTCTTAAACTGCTTCACCACAAACACCAGAACCGCTCAGATTCTCCTGCCACCAACCAGACACTTTATCAGGGCCACCTTGTCACAACCCGATTGGACCCAATTGACCAGAATCTGAGGATCCACCACATCCCAAAGGTTCTCCGCTGGATGAAGACCTGCCGACTGGAGAGACGTCTGAAGGTCCAGACACCAGGTCTGATTCTGGTCTGGTCAAGTTCTGGTCCGGGTCTGCTACGTTGGATCTGATCCCAGGTTCTACATGTTCACAGTGTTCTGCTGGGTTGGAACCAGTGGTTCTTCACTAACAAGACCTCATCCTCCAATCGGCTGCTCTGGATGTTTTCTGTCTCAGATCCTCGATGGTTCTGGTCCGGTTCTGGTCGCCATCTTCACCGGCAGACCCTCTACAGGTCTACAGGTGTACCTAATAAAGTGGCCGGTGATTCGGTGAGTGAGTTCGCTGGTTCTGTTGTGAATTCAGCAAAAACTAGTTTAAGAACCAAAGTTCTCAGCAGAGGAACCGGAGGAGCAGCAGGACGACCATGCAGGGGTACACGGAAAGTTGCCTTGGACAACTTGGAGCAACAAAAAGAAAGTCTCCGTGTACAGAGGACGAGTGGACAGAGGACGAGTGGACAGAGGACGAGTGGACAGAGGGACGAGTGGACAGAGGACCAATGGACCTCAATATTTCACCATGATCCTCTTCAGGTTGGGGTGAGCGGAGCTGCCGGCGCCTAGCTAGCTTCTTGTCATCTGGATTAAAGCTTCATGCAAACAGACGAATCCAGAGGAACTGACTTCTCTAAGCAGGAGAAACGGTTCTGAGTCTGTGAACCGACTAAACGTTCACTGGACCTGGATAAAGAAGAATCTGATCTGGATGAACCCGAGCAGCTGGTTCTGGTTCTGATTCTGGTTCTAGCTAGAGAGCAGAGAAGAGCCTAAACCACCAACCAGTCAGAGGGTTTGTGAAGAGCATCACCGTGAAATATCATCGTGAAGCCGAGACCCGGAGGCCGAGCCGCGGCTTGACCGGAAGACCACAGAACATCAGAGCTGGAGGGCCACCAACCTGGGGAGTCCGTCCCTGGGG
>NW_006800419.1:397029-413523 GCF_000485575.1 Poecilia formosa
CACACACACACACACACACACTCCACACACACACACACACACACACACACGCACGCCGAGCCTCACACACAACCCGGACCGTCTCCTGTTCTAGAGCGTTTGGCCTCTTCGTGACCCCGGGGAAGCGGCGCGGGGCCCCTAAATGACGGGGAGGAGGCCCCTTGCAGGAGAGGCTCTGACCTTTGAGCAGATCCAGATTTTCTGCTCTGGAAAATAAGCTGGAAGTCATATTGAGTCTTTTCCGTTCAGTGAGGAGGAGAGACGCTGGGAGGAACCTTGGCCACCTGAATCCAAGGGGCCCTTCGCTCCTGGTTCACTGAACTGGAACATTTCGTCTAAAATGTTTCTAGTTAGATTTTAGGCTAGAGCGCCTCCTGCTGTGACAGGAATGAACTCCATCTGCCACAAAGAGACGCAGAAACAGAAAAAACAAATTCTGTCCTTTATAATGTAATTAAGTGTGTGATATTCTCTGGTGATTTATGGTTTTGAACATATATTTAAGAGTCACGAACGGCACTGCGCTGAAGCTGAAGTCATGATTTAGAGGCAACATCTGGTCTGAAAGCTGCCATCATAAATCTGAGAGACATTTTTCAAATTCCTGCAAAAAGAAGCAAAACTGAGGCAGCGGAGAGAAAATAATCCAACAAATCAAATCACAAACACGCGTTTTGTTTCTCAGAGTTTATTCAGGATTTACTGCTGGAGAGGAGAGGAGAAGAGAGGAGGAAGAGGAGGAAGAGGAGGAGGAGGATGATGATGATGATGAAGCTTTACCTTGGTCCTGGGCCCGGGAGGAGGCCAGCAGCAGCAGCAGCAGCAGCAGGGCGCTCTTCATCTTCGGCTCCTCTTCCTCAGCTCAGCATGCGACGAGCTGCGAGGAGAAGAAGATGAAGGTCAGAGAGGAAACCTGACAAAGAACCGATTAACCGAAAAGAAAAAGAAAAACACTTTTAAACATTAAATCACAAATCTAACATTCATCATGTGAGGAAGCAGCTGGAGAAACTCTGCGCTCCTTCTCCCGGTCCGGTCCGGTTCTGATGCGCAACTATCAGACAGAAACGCAGTTTAACTCCTGCCTAAACTTCACTGCGAAGAGGGGAAATGTTTCCACTGGTGAGGAAAAAGGTGGAGAAGTTTTGGCACCAGTGCGCAATTACGCACCGCGGTGCCAAAACCTGCTCCGCGCGCTAAGCAGATAGAAAATGTTTCTCTGAACGAAGCAGAAACCGGACTGACCTGCGCGGGAAGCTGCTGGTTCTGCTCTGAAAACGGGAAGAAAGCAGGAAGACTCGGGCTGGTCCGGTCCGGTTCGGGATCTCCGTGGGTTCTATGGCTTCCCAGACGCGTCGGGAAGCCTCTTCCAAGTGGGGAGGGTTTCCACGCGGCCCGCTACTTAACAGGGGGGCTGCTCCCAGCACTCCCAGCGCTCCCAGCGCTTACGACACACAGCCGGGCCAGAAAGTGGTGCGTAACCTCTGAGAGGGCTGGCACGCGCACGGAAACTTTTCCATATTTCTGCATTCCTTTCCAATGATGGAGGACCGCGCGGCTGCAGATGGAGACGGCGGCGCAGCATGTGGGGAAGGGAAGGAGCAGAAAACTGTCTGGAAAACTGTCTGGAAAACTGGGAGAGTTTTCCCGTTTTTACGCGTCTTTCTGGATCATCTGCAGGTTTCAGCGTCAAACATCCAGAACTCATTTCAGTCAGAATAATAAATGTCTGCAGATGTTCGTCTATTAATGAGTTGAAACCTGGTTCTATTGAAGCTGGATCGGAACCAGAACATGCTGGCAAGTATTAAACATGACGTCATCACTGCTGTCTGGCCGCATTTTGACGTTTTAATCGGAGCTAACAACTTGAGGCAGGAGGAATGTGTGCGGCCTGCGGCGCCCCCTGGCGGGGTTCGGCCGCTACAGCAGCACGAATGTTTTCCACCAGGTGGCGCTGCAGCAGCGAGGGCCGTGAATAGCTGGATATTTATGGACCACTTTGCTTCTACTCAATATTTTGTCTTTTTTTTTTTTAATACTATTTTTTCCCCTGAATTTATTTGCTGAAATTTTAATAAAAAATCTTATTAAATATGTAATAAATATTCTAAACAAAATGTTAATTAAAAAATGTTTTACGCAACAAAATTCACACAAAAACTAAAGTGCTTAAAAAGGAAAACAACGAATGATGTCATTATTTAAATATTTTGACTCCACCCGTCATCTGGCTGGTCAACCTGCGGACCAATCAGCTTGTTTCTAACCGCATAAGCCCCGCCCCTTTTTAATAGACTCATGATTTGCTGCAGCAGAAAAATATAAATACAGAAATTAATTAAGCTTTTAGTTGATAACTGAATTTTAAGTTTAGACATTATTGAAATGTTAAAGTTACTGCAGATAAATGTCAGGTGTGTGGGCCGCTCTGGTTCTGGAACAAACGGGTCGGATCCGCGGTTCTGGGTCATCAGAGGTATTTTGTGTTTATTGATCCTCAAGTGAACAGAAATATCAAGTTACCGCTCCAAGAACATGAAACAAGAACACAGAGAGAGCAGGAAACGGGTCGGTTCTGATTCTGGAATATCATCTCTATACAAATGGGCCCGGCTGGAACCAGAACAACGATCCAGACCGGTGTCAGTCCTTCTTCTGAGGGAATGACGCCTTGACCAGTTCGTACAGCGTGAAGCCGACTCCTGCAGGGAGAAACGGAGCGTCAGAACAGAACCAGACCGGACCTTTGGACCGGATCGATCAGAACTTTTCTCACCCAGGACGGTCAGCACCATGGTGGCCCGGTACAGCAGGGCGTCGCTGCTGCCGCCCTTCAAATGGATCGGCATCCCGTTATCCTCCTGCAACAGAACCATCAGAGAAACTGGGTCAGAACCTGCTGTCGGGTCAGCAAACGGGTTAGACATGGACCAATGGGACCAGAGATCAGTCAAAGGTCAAAAGGTCATTTAATAAAAACAGTCCAAATATTTCTCCTGTGGTGGATATTTGAGTTTGATACCAAAAATCTTTTTAATTATTAAATTATGAGAAAAATGTGATTTTAATGAAAAGCTTCGATAGTTAATATCTGATATGGTCCGTCTGGTTCTATTTGATGCTGACGAGTTAAAAGATATTTATCATTTCTAAAACTGATGCCAGAAAACTTCACAAGATGCTCAACAGTCATTTCCATTTATTATTATTTTTGTGGAGGAATTCTTTTAGAATGTAATAACTTTATTCTTGTATTATTCTGTAACAGAGTCGATCTGAGTCAAAGTGATTCGTTTATTTCAGGATCGACAAACTTCCATCATGGCGTCATCACAACAATCAGTCATCTGTTCTACATGCCTGACGCTCCTTTATGACGTCATCAAAGGGAGCCATTTGTACTTTTTAATCATACTTAACATGAAGACATATGCAACTTCTCGTTTATTCAGCAGAACCCCAAAGGTTCTGAAGTTTCTTCTCTGCTTTGAACCCACAAGTTCTGTCTTCATCTTCTTCTTCTCTAAAACTGTCAGTTTTATGTGTCGTTTCAGTTGTTTAAGTTCTTCAGTCGACATCTTAACTGATCTAAACTGGTTTTAGTTCTGAAAAAACCCAAAAGGTTTTGGGTTATTATCAATAACCTTCAGTTCTTTATTAAATTAAGAGGTTCTGTTCAGTTCTGGGGGATAAATGGTCCAAAGAAGACAGAAAACCAGAAAAGAAAAACCTGCAGAACCGCTGAGCAGATCAACAATTTGACCTTCATTCAGCTTCCCTGAGCCTGACCTCTGACCCAGCGTGACGTCACCGGTGTGTGAAGGTGGACCTGGACGTATGAAGGTGTGTGTTGGGGTGTTTGCTCACCTGGAACATCTTCTGCTTCTGGGGAACCTTGTTCTCCACCTGCCGGCGGGCAGAGCTGCAGATGCTGCGCCGCGCCATCTGCTGGACCGCCTGGGAAACGCACCCGGACACCGGTCAAACTCACTCACAGACACACACCCGCTACAACATTTTAATAAACTTCCTCTTGACCGTGTTCATGATCAGAATCAGAACCAGAACCAGAAAGAGGCTGACAGGAGGTTCTGTTACAGCTAGAGCCGCTCCGGAAGCTCTCTGACCCCGGCAAGCTAAGTGAAGCTAAAACTAGCCGTTGAGTTGAGCCGCTTTAATCTAACTGGTCAGAACTAAATGGGCGCCAACAGCCGGAAGGTGAATAACCAGTAAAATCTACTCACATTCATGGTTCTGAACATCTTCGTGGACCCGTCTGGTAGCGCGATTCTAACACAAGGACACCGGAACTCAACTGATGCTGCTGCTTCTTCTTCGCTCAGTTAAGTTCTCCGCTTTGAGCGCTCCGCTACCCCCTGCCGGAGACTCAGCCAAACTACATGTTCAGTTTAACCTCCAATCCCCAAAAAATGTAGTTTCTGCGCATTAAAGTTCAGATTGAAAGGCATTAAATACTCATGTGTGTTTTATTGTTTTCTGGACTTCCAGAACCTCAGCAGAACTACGCCTGATCTCATCCATGCAAAAGGAGCCCAGACCCAGAAGTGAGAGCAGAAACTGAATAGAAAATGGAGATTCTGTTCAATGGGTCTAAAGTTCAGGCTTTCATGTCCTGAAGCCAGAACCATCAGAATAAACACCAGTTGTTTCTCTCTGAGAGGAATGGCTTCACATGAGCTTTACTTTCTGATTTAAGTTGGTGAATAATCTTTCTGATCATTTTCAAATTTCAGTTCTAGATGTTCAGGACTTTAATTCACACTGAATCCTGAAAGGAGGTTTCAGAAATGTTCCTGCCCAGATTTCCCTGCAGTCCAGCAGTTAAAGCTAAAGTTTTCCCTCCTGAAAATTTCTTTATTTCATTTTGAAATCCATTGAACTTTGGTCACATTGCAGGTTTCAACTGTCCAGACCAGTAAGAGGAACTAGTTTACTGGTTTACTGGTTTACCGAGTCCTGAACAGGTTAGAGCCCAAAAGCTGCAAATCTGAGGAACTTTCTCCTCGTTTTCGTCACTCCCATTTTCCAGACAGGAAGTGAGGAGCAGTCAAAGGAACAACAATCATGTTTTAAAAATTAAGAATTTATTAATTTAAAGCAACAATATTAACAATAATATTAAAGACAGACGTCATCAGTGCAGAAATGAACAAAAGAGGCATTTAGTTCATGCAGCACAGAGACCAACAACAACAGAGTCTGATCACAACCATAAATAACCAGAACCAGAACCGGGACACATGCAGCAACGCAACGCTCAGACCCACCGCAGGAACCAGGGCCAGGACCGGGACCAGGACCAGGACCAGGACCGGGACCGGGACCGGGACCAGGACCAGGACCAGGACCGGAACCGGGACCGCTCAGACGGATCGCTGTTCTCTGATAAATCTACATCAATCATTTAGTTTTAGGTTCTTCTGGATCTTTTCCTGCGTTTTCTTCTACATTAACTTTAAAAACAATTAAAATTAAACAGATCAGAAGGAAAATGTAAAGAAATAATGAATGGACCTGGATAATTCCTGGATCTAAACGCTGGAAATATTTATGACCAAAATGTGCAGAAATTATCTTTAAATTATCATCCTGCGTTTCTGCAGACAGATTATTATTATTATTATTATTAATGCCTGCTTCAGTACTAACGCTAGCACTAACATTCACAGTTGGATGGGATTAGCTCCCCCTGCAGGATGGGAGGAATGAAACCCAGAAACGTTTCGATCCTGAAGCAGATCCAGGAGCTCAGAAAGTTTATCACTAATCAGGAAAACTTTGTCATGAAAATGATCTCCGAAACTCAGTGAAACAAGAAAGTGAGTTTCTCGTTAAAAGCAAAAATAAAAATGTCTCCAAACTGAATGAGGGAGAAATTCCTGGATCAGAACCCAGAGGTTCTGCTGAGCTCTGAGGACGTTGATGAACCACAGACCAGCAGTTCATCAGGTCATCTGAGTCGGACCGGAACCGACCGGACTTCCTGACCGGGTCGGTTCTGGGAGCCGGACCTGGTTCCTGCAGTGGGGGCGGTAAGTCTGCGACCCGGTGGGTCGCTCCAGAACTTATCGGGTTCTTTCCCTGTCCGGTTCCGCCTCGCTCTGCCGTGTTGTTAGAATCTAAAAAAGCTGATTTTAACCTCAACGCTGCAGCAGAACCGCTCCGGCCCGGCCCGGCCCGGCTCTCAGTGGGAGATCTCGGCAGCGTTGTTGCGGTTTCCATATTTGTGGTGGATGATGAGGAGCAGGACGCCCAGCAGGAAGCAGACGGAGCCCACGCTGACGTAGGCGATGCCCAGGAACGGGTTCTTCCCGCCCATCCAGGAGATGGTGCTCAGGATCATCCGCTTCCGGCCCTCGAAGCTCCGCACCGGATAATCTGGGATCCGCTCGTTAAGGAGGAAGACTCTGGATCCCAGCTGGGCTTCTACTGGGAACATGGATTTCTGTAGGAGAGCTCAAAGTGACCTCTGACCTCTGACAGGATACTGTACACCACCTCCAGGGAGTAGTTGCCGCGCGGCAGCGTGGGATGCACGTTGCTCCGCCTCTGGATGATCCGGTACAGCTTCCGGAACGTGGGCAGGGCGGCGGTCCGCATCCACACGATGAAATCCTCGTTGATGAATCCGTTGTTGTCCGGGTCGGAGTCCAGCTGGAACACGGGCCGGCGCCAGTTCACCGGCCGCGTCGTCCCTGAACCGGAGGAAGGTCAGAGTTTAACAGCGACTGGAGCGGGCCGGTCACTGGGTCAGCACCGGTTCACACACATGGTTCCGAGACCAAAACCAACCTGATGTCTAATCTATTCTTATATTCGACACTTTATTTCTTTACATTTCAAACAGTAATAAAGAAATCGACCCAGAAGTTTTTCTGATAAATGATGATATGTTGTTTTGAAGCCATTTTCCACCAACATAATGATGAAAACGTAAGAAGAAAAACTTTATATTCTAATGAACATTTAACTCTGGAACTGGAAAACATTTAAATATCCAAAATAAATCAACAAAACTGGTAGAAAGAGAAAAACAATCATTTTTTCTGTCAAAGGAAATTATTGATCTCATTTTAATTTATCGTTTGATTAACTGACTCATTGCAGCCGGTCCAGTTGCATCACCAGGTTCTGCCAACTTTGATTCCTCAGGAATCAGTAGAGATGAAAATAAGAACGTTTTTCTGTCTCGGTTTGAACCGGAGGGAAACCGGACCGGATTCCGGTTTGGACCCGCAGCAGACCGGACCGGATTCCGGTTTGGACCAGGCGGTTCGGCTCGTTACAGGAACTGACGATACCTTGGAAAACGACGGTGAGGTTGGTGTTTTCTGCTCCAGGATTCCTGAACTTCACGTGTTTGTCCGTCCACCAGGCGATTCCTGTGGCCGTCAGCGGGATCTGGACCTTTGTGCCGTTTGGGTCGATGTAAATCAGCTCCAGTGAGTCTAAAACATAAAAATACTGAATGAATTGAGCAGAAGATGTGGAGCGGTTCTGCAGGGAAAGCCCGAGTCGTCACCGTTAAACATGCTGTTGGCGATGGCTCCGCACGGCGCGATGGGCTTGTTGTTGTGCTTGGCGTACGGCTCGCACTCCTTACTGGGTTTCTGTTGGGAAGCAGAGAAATAAACGTAACGACTGGATGAAGCAGAACGTCCTGAGCAGCGCAGCCTCACCCTGAGGGACTCCTCGTTTCCGTTCAGCTGGCTGTCGTCTCGGGACTTGACGTAGCGCCGGTGGTTCTGGTAGAAGTTGGAGAGTCCGTAATACATGAAGACGTTGCTCTGCGGGTGGAAGAGAGACGGTTAGGCCCCGGCTGCAGCGGGCTGTGACCCGGAAAGCAGCAGCTCTTACTTCGTACGGCTGGTCCAGGTGGAAGGGGACGGAGCAGGTGCACGGCTTGGTGCTGTTCCAGCTGAAGTTCTGGGAGCAGGTAAAGCACGGACTGGACATTTCTACTCCTGTGTAATCGACCTGGACAGAAACCATCGCTAGATGCTCAGCATCATGGATCTGAAACTTCTGAACCCAACAGCTGCACTAGATACCAGATACACATTGTCACTAAAATGAAGGATTTTTGGATGGAGTTTGGTTGAAACTTTTAAAACTTGGCTTTACTGTTAATTATGTTTTTCATTTAAATTTTTGCCAAATCACCCAGAGGACCTCAGCTTTCTAAAGAAATATTTATGCAGATAATGTTTTACAAAGACAGAGCAAATGGAGCTTTATTCAAGGATTCAGTTTTTATTTCATTTTATTTGTCAAATCCTCCATAGAAACAGTAAATAGAGAGCTGCTTCAACCCATAAAATTAAGAACAGGACCGTATTTTAAATTGATGTTCATACCACTGCACCAAAGGAAGAAATGTCACTAAAACAGCAGATTTCTGAACGGAGTTTGGTTGACAGATTTTTTAAAACTTGGACTTAGGGCTTTGATGCTGTTTGAAATTTTTAATTATACGGAATCAAGCAGAACATTTTATTTGTAATAAATCTTTATGAAATTGTAATAAAGGGTGTGTTTTATTACAAAAAAAAAAGATATAAAATGTCACTAAAATGTCATATTTTCGAAGTCCGGTTGAAAAATTTTTAAAGCTCGGCTAATTTCTTTGGTGTTAATTATGTTTTAATTTCTTTTTCTTTTAGCGGAATCATCCGGAGGGGCTAAGTCTTAGAAACAAATGTTCACTTTCCAACAGAGAGAGCAGTTTAAACACGCCAGGAGGAAATGTCTCTAAAACACCAGATTTCTGAACGGAGTTTGGTTGGGCTGTAACAGCGTGTCACTGGGTTGCTTAACGGTTTCTGTTGATTCTCTAACAAACATGGCTACCTCGAACTCCTTGATGTTGTTGGACGTCACGTACAGGCCGATGCCGATGGGGATGAACATGAGGCCGATGATGAAGAAGGCTGGCAGGACGGTCCCTGCGGTCAGGATGGGCTGCCAGGCCGGGAGTCTCTGCTGCTTGAAAGCGGTGTTTTCAGGCTTCTTGCTCCGCAGAGAGCCGCCCCCGCCCCCGGCCGCGGCTCCGGATCCCGACACGGTGATGTGTCCGTCCTCGTCTTTGTAGCTGGAGGCCATCATTTCCAGCGAGAGGTTTGTAAAACAACTGTTGACCGTTAAACTGACGGATTTAAAGCATTGTTATAAAATCACAGCAGCCACCAACGTCTTCCTCCGACTTCTCTAGGACCAGTGCTGCCCCCTGCCGTCTAGATAAGGACAGTGTTTGTTTTCTGTCTCAAAAGCGCCACCTTCTGGCTCCTTTTGGTAATACAATTAATAAATCTGGAATTAAAAACTTAAAATAACAAAATACCAAAGCGGAAAAAATTAATTAAAATGGACTTTAAATAATAGATGTAATTAAATTCTGACTTAAATCTCAGAATTCCTTTTTCAATAACCCCTATATCTCCTCCATAAATTAAAGTAAAAATACAAACAGAATATAAAACTCAGAAGAATGATTTAAAGTCAATCAAAACTATATAAATAATGTAGCTGCAGTTATGGGACACATAAAGCAGTAAAACTAATAAATGATGATAAAATGAAAAATGAAAAATTTTAATTCATTGAAACATCAAAAATAATTATACTGAATTAAACAATGATGATCTGTTTGCACTTGACTAAAGAAATATTTGCTGAAATAAAATGTAACAAACCAACAAAATATATACAAAATATGCAGCAATAATCTTTGTGATGAATTAACATACATATGCGTGTTTTTGGACATTTTTATGGATTATTTGAGTCAGATGAAACAGCAAAATTTATTTAGTGTAAGTGTGAAAATTGGAGTTATGCAGTGGCGCAACTGCGCATTATTCAGGTGGATGCGAAAACATAAATCGGCGCTCCCTCCCTCCCCCCCGAGGGAAGGAACGTCAGGGTGAAGGAGCGACGCTCATCTTCCCCCCCCCCCGAGGCGACGCTGCGTGAAGCGTAAAAATCGCATTTACCTCGTTATGTGCGAGAGGTGAAGGAGCGTGAGGCGCGCTGAAGTGGATGGGAAAACATAATCGGCGCGTCGCCCCCTCCAGACGGGGTTTTAGCGCCCCCTCTGGTGATGCGCCCCTATGCGTTGCATACGCTGCATACCCACTTTTTGCGCCTCTGGAGTTATGAAATGTAAAATGTTTTATTGTGAAAGGCTCCCTGGATGGGGGAGAGCGCAAACGTTCGATGACGACAGAAGACCGAGAACAGCTGATGGGGGAGTGAAGAAAAAAATTAAATGTTCGACACTGAGAAAGAGCTCAATTATTTTCTGTGGATTATTCTTCAAAGGAGAATCACAGCAGCTGGACACCCACGAGTCTTACATTAGTTTCAAATTACCCGAAACTTGTGGCTTAAAAAGCCACTTGATTTAAAAGTCAGGAAGGTGAACATGTTAAAGCTGTGAGGTTTGACTCAGAGAGCCGAGACAAGAGAAAGAAGCTGAAGTTTAGACAAATAGTTTATTTGGTTCTGGTCAGAAATGGTTTCACGGTGCCTCTGTAAGTCCAAACCTGCACGAGCAGCAGTGAAGCGAGCGTGGCATCAAACAAGCAGAACCCAACAGAACCCAACAGAACCAGGCTGGGATCAGCATCCGTTCAAAGCAGCAAACCGAAGAAGTGACCGATGAGCAGCTGAAGCCGCGTGTTGGGAGCGGATCCTCATCAGACTCTCAGCCCTTTCCTGCTGCTGCAGAGGCCGAGCTGCACACCCTCGACTTCCTCAGCTCGATCTTCATCGCCTGGCCTTCGGCCCGAGACTCCAACCTCGTCACAGCGGACACACCCACAACCGTCTTCCCGTTGAGCTGCACAGGGATCCGTGAGGCTGCGCTCGGAGCCGACTGCACATCCGAACTGAGCTGAAAACATAAAACCCAGGATGAACAGGAGACACAGGTCCTGGATGGAGAAACCTTGAAGACCCGAGCCTCTTAAAGGGATAGTTCTGGACTTTTCTAGTAACGTTTGAAGCAGTTATCAGCAGTAGATCTTGTTAGCATGTTCCCCCTTTGAAGCTAACAACCAGTGGTGGGCATTGCTAACTCAAAAGCTATCCGGGCTGATAGCGTTGCCACCCGTCCCGTATTGAACCGATACGGGACGCAATTTGTTCCGTACTCTACAAATGTGTATGTGTAATAATAAAGAGATGGTCCCCGAGTAGTTTATATAGTAGGCTGCCCCGGTCATTGTTTGACTCACGGTGTTGGTGATGAGACATTGTGCCCAACTGCTTTCTGGGTAGGTGCTGCCGCCGCAGCTCCCCCCACCCCCTTTACATATAGATGTATATGGTCCCTTATTTTAATTTCTGAAAGGTAGCAACCATACACGCTAACCATAAAGCACTAATCATAAATGTTAGCTCTGCTAACGCTAACGAGTTATACCAACACAGCAATAAATGGAAGCTAATGATGAGCACTTATTTCAGCCATGTTGATACCCACCATGTGTCAATGAAACTCTGCTAGCATAAACAACACGGTCTGGAAGTAAAACTCAAAAATGTTCACACAAGATCTCCATTTCACTCTTGTGCTGTACTTCTGCATCTTACTTTTCTACCGTGTTTAAGTTCTTCTTTCACTCATGACGTTCCCATCAGGAGTCATATTAGGTCTCACTCATGACCCAAATATGACTCCCGGTCCATCTTGGTCAGACAGTCAAAGATACAGTTGCCAACCGTCCAACCAAAACACACCCAAGGTCTATCATGGTCAGACAGCCTGAGACGCAGTCACACGGAATGGCTAGCAGTAGCTAGCAAGGCCACAATGACTTTAACTTGTTCTAATTGTTGCGTAGTTTCAACACAAATAGACCTGACGTCTCGGTTGGTTGGGCAGTTGGAGATGCTGGTGGTCTGTGAGGACCCACTGACTTTAATGTCTTCTAATTCCTGCATACGTTGTCAGACCGAACTTTCCATCGGATCGGGTGCAAAAACACCATCTGATACCTGCATAATCCTCAGTCACCTAAAACAATTCAGAAGCATTTGAAGTGTCAGAAGATCAGAAGTCACTCGAGATCTTCAGACACTCACCAGAGACTGTGTGGGTCTGGATGCTGCAGTGGTGACAGGGTTGATGGTTATACTGCTGGTCATCTTGTTCTGGCGTGGGGAGCGGAGCACCGTTCCAGTTTCCTGGCAGTCGCAGCTACTTCCTGTTGGTCTGACAGGACTGCTGCTGCCCTCAGCGCTTCTCTGGAACTGGGAGCCCAGGTGGATGTGGATCTTGTTGTCCTCCGTCGTTATGATGTTGCTGTTGAACTTCCTGTCTGGTGGTTTCTCGGAGGTCATCTTGATCAGCGTCCGCCTGGTGGTGCTCTCGTGAGGGTCGGATGAAGCACACACCTCAGCTACCGGCGTGGTGCTAACTGTGATGATGGACACCGGCGACTGCAGGACCCCAGCGATGCTGCTGGGCTTCTCTGGACTCTTGGTCCTGGAGATGCTGGTGACCGTAACTGGAGACTTGACCCGATCAGGATCTCCGCTTACAGTACAGACAGTTGAGGGTTTGGGGACTATGGTGATGCGAGGCTGCTGAAGACCAAGCGTTGGGATGATGGTTGTGCTGGAGAAGAAGTCCTCAGACCGCGGGCTGGTGATCTCCAGGGTGGCCGTGCTCGACCCGTGGTCTGGTGTCACACGGATGTGAAGAGGTCGTCCGAGATTCGGGGACATTGAGGAGGAACCTCTGGTCTGAGTCGGCGTGACGGCCCCCTTCTTGCCCATCCAGGGTGTTGAGGATCTCCCTCCATGGTCTGCTGATGCCGGAGGGTATCGATCCAGAACCACGGGCCTCTTCAGGCCGTGTTGTCTGAGGTTGTTCATGAGGTGGTTCTCCTCCTGAACGGATTTCCGGATAAATCCGGCTGCGGTTTCATCCTCGGCCGACCCGTTTGACTCCGTCTGGACCGCCGTGGAGGTCACAGGGACGTCCACCATCCTCCTGCCGTTCACACCGGGCCTCAGGGCTCGGCTGTAGCGCTTCGAGGCCTCCAGCTCTCTGGCGAGGTTCTCCACATCCACACTCAGGCGCCTCTTCTTCTCTTCTTCCTCCAGGAACTTCTGCTGGAGGACGGAGAAGTCCACCTGCAGCTGGGAGAGCTGGTCCTCCTTGTTCATGAGTTCGTGGATTTTCTCCTTGAGGGCTAGGACTTCGACCCGCAGCTCTCTGGTCTTGGCCTCCTCCACTTTGCAGCGGATCCTCAGCTGGGCCTCCAGACTCTTGGCCTCGCCTCGCTCCACTGCTTTGCTCCTGGCCACCTGAGCCTTCATCTCGTCCACCAGCTTGGACAGCATGTTTGCTCGGTCCTGCTCGTGTCTGAACTTCTTCTCCAGCAGGTCGTATTCATCCTCCGACCTCATCAGGTCTCCCTCCACCACCTGCAGCTGCTCCAGCCGGCCTCTAAGCCTCTCTATCTCAGTGGTGAGCTTCTGGACTCGGTTGTCTTCTTCTCGGTCTCTGTTGGCCATCTCCTCCAGTCTGTCTGCTCCCATCTTCTTCAGCTTCTCGTTCAGCTCGTCAAGCTCTTCCTCGCTGTTCCTCAGCGTCGATCGGAGCTCCTCCCTCTCCAGAGTCAGACCTTCCAGCTGGACTTCTGTCTCTGACTTGAACTTGAGGAACTTCTTGCTCTCCTCTATCAGCTTCTCAGTAACCTCCGTGACCTTCCCTTGCTCTGCCTTCAGCATCGTACTCAAGTCTTCGTGTTTCTGCTCCTCCTGCTTCAGCCGCTCCCCCATCGTCTTCCTCTCGTCCGCCAGGATGACGGTGAAGGACTTCAGCTTCAGCAGTTCCTCTCTGAGGGCCGACTCGTTTGTCTCCAGCTTGGACTCGGATGACTCCAGCTCCTTCAGCCGAGACCGAAGCCGCTCCAGGTCTGTGCCCAGGTCCTTCACCACCTTCCTCTCCTTCTCCAGGTTTTGGTGCAGCTGGGCGCTCTCCGTCCGGCTCCTGCCAAACGCCGCCTCCAGCCTCTCCAGCTCCGCCATCCTCTTCTGGAGGCCGTCCACCTGCAGCCGCAGCTCCTGGTTGCGGTTCTGCTCGTCCTGCAGCCGGTTCCTCAGCTCCCTGCACTGCGTCTCGGTCTTGGTGATCTCCTCGTCTTTGCCCTCCATCTCCAAGACTTTCTTCCTCAGGTTCTCCAGCTCTGCGGTGAGGGAGGAGTTCCCGCGCTCTCCTCTGCTGATCTTCTCCCTCAGCTTCTGCAGGTCCTCCTCAGATTTCTGCAGCAGCGTGTTCCTCTCCTGCAGCTCCCCGGCCCTCTGCGCCAGCCCGTCCAGCTTCAGCCTCAGCTGCTGGTTCTGGGACTCCTGGTCGGCCATCTTGGCCAGCAGGTCTTGGTGCTCCTGCCTGAACCTCGCCTGTTGGGCCTCCAGCTCCGCCTCCAGGCACAGCGCCTTCTGCCCGTCCTGCAGGGCGGCGTCGCTGGATGCGGCCAGCTGCCGCTCCCGGTCCTGCAGCTTCTGGCTGAGGTTCTGGATCTTCTGGTTCTGCTGGTCGATGTGTTCGACATGCAGCTGCCTCTCGTCTGCCAGCAGCAGAGTGAAGGACTTGAGCTTCCCCAGCTCGTCCTGCAGCTTGTCCAGCCTCCGGCGATGGTCCTGGTCCCGCCGGGCCTGCAGGGCCTTCTCCTGCTCCAGCAGCCGCTTCAGTCTGAGGGCAGAGGGAGGAACCGGCCCCACATAGTCACTCAATTCAATCTTCAATCAATTTAAAAGGAAATTAAATCACAAAAGATGAAATTAAAATTGAATACTTAAAAAATGTCATTAAAATTTTTAATTAATTGAATAGAATTTAAATTGAACTGAACTAACCGCTCTGAAGCAGCAGCTGCTTCAGAGCGGTTCTGGTTCTGGTTCCTCTCTTCGGATCAGGAGTTCTGGACGACTAGCAGCTCATAAATCGGCTGAGCGCAGCCGGCCCCGGGCAGAAGCAGGCGCTGCGCTCACCTCTCCCTCTCCTGCTCCAGCAGGTTGGTGAAGTCGTCGCTCTTGTTGATGAAGTCGGCGTGTTTCCGCTTCTCGCTGTCCAGCTCCATGACGGTGCGGCGGTGGCATTTCTCCGCCAGCAGCAGCTGCTCCAGCATCCGCCTGTACGTCTCCTTCTGCTTGTCCTCCAGACGGTCCAGCTGCAGGACGAGGCGAGAACCTGTCAGCGCAAACCGTCCGGCCCGGTTCCCACGCCGGAACCGGCAGCTCCAGAGAGCCTGGGGAGCCTGCTGCAGCTCTGGACCCCTGACTTAATTACTAAATAACAAATATGCTATAAAAAACTTAAAAATAAATAAACAAAAATAAAAGAATAACGAATTAGAAAAATATAAAAAAGTAAAAGTAAAATAATACGAAAAATAAACAAAAATAAAAAAGGAAAAAACATACAAAATTTATGAAATTAAATAAAAATATTTGTAACAAATTAAAAATAATTAAATGATTTAAATATAAATTTTTAAAAATCTACCAATAAAAAAATGATACCAACTGCTGAGTACGGTGGTGGTGGCATCATGCTGAGGGCTTGTTTGAAGTTTAGCTTAGAATGTTCAACGTGAAAACAAACATTTAAACCAATCAGAACCGGACCGGGTCAAAGTGCCCAACCAGCTGGAAGGAGTCAGTCAGAACCGCTTTGACCTTCTGACCTCAGCCATCGGCCTCTCGTACACATCCTCTGTGCGCTGGTTGCCATGGAGAAGCGTGGCGTCCCTCTGCAGCGCCTGCAGCGGCCTGCAGGGGGCAGCAGAACCGTAGTGGGCCTCCAGGGTCTCCGGTCCGGTTCTGTCGGACCGCAGCAGCCTGATGACGTCATCCCGGGCCTGAGGACAGAAAACAGCTCAGATCGGTTCTGGACCCGGAGGAAACAGAAACCAGAACTTAGAGAAGAGTCCAACAGAAACAGACGGATAATCAATAAACCAACCAGATAATCTATCGATCAGTCCATCTCAGCTTCTAGCCGACGTTTCCATTCATCATCTCCTAAACAACATTTAACACTGCGACTAAAACATTTTAAATATTAAAAAACCCAAAATGATTAAAGTCAAAATTCCATTTGAAATAAAAATCATCACCATAATTCGTCTGCAAGCAGCTGCAGCGGCTTTTCAGCGATGGGAACATTTTTAACAACTGTTGTAAAAATCATTGGGAAGTTTTTAATTTATTATGCAAATAATTAAATAAAATCCACCTGGAGGTTTCCTCTGAAAGCTGCTGAACCAGCAGACGTTCATCTGGACGCTAAGGCACAAGCTAACATCCGGGCTTCAGCCAATCAGCACCAAGGAAAAGAATCGCCAGCCAATCGCGTGTCAGCATTCTGCTTTGGGATTTTATGTAGAATATTTCAGATTTAAAAAATCCATAAATTGTCAGATTTTATGTTAATAAAATCTGACAATTTATGGA